>NW_006768843.1:278167-279299 GCF_000204055.1 Melampsora larici-populina 98AG31 | reverse complement strand
ACCCGACTGAAAAATGATAACGACTTTTTGGAAATTGTTCTATAGGAACGAGTTCCACATCAGGAATGATTCTATCACACAAAGCCAACAAAAACCACCATAGTTTCAAGTACAGACTTGTAAAGTGTACATAATGGCTAAGACAACACATGATTTTCAAAGACATTCATGGAGGGATAGACAAGGAGTGAGGTGTCAAAGACATCTACATACAATATTTTAGAAACTTTGAGACAATTTAAAGGAAGGAGGGGAGCAACTTCCTTGGAAAAAGAAACATGTACAAGATGTGGAAAAGAACAGCAAACAAGTTTTCTCTTTGGTCCAGAGAACCATTGCTTGAAGGGAAAGGCTGCAGAGGGATTTGAAGGTGCTCTCCTGCAAAAGGCCTCAATGCTGAGCAATGACTTTGTATGAGTTTGGCATAAGTCCCTCGCTTGACACCTCGCGAGTAGGCACGAGCGTGGGACTTTGATAAGTTTAAGAAGTAGGCTGGTTGGAGAAAATCAAGTTGCCTTTAATCAGAAGGTGAGAGAATTTTACACCGGGGCATTTACACCGGGTCACCCTGTGTAAAATAGAGCCGTTGTAAAATTTGGAAATGGGGGCCTTTGAATTTTGTACATTTTTTTTGTCTGTGCAAAAAATCCCGGTGTGACGATGTTTGTGTAAAATTACGGGACCCGGACGTGACATGTAAATTTACACAGGGACTTTTACACAGAGAATCCCTGTGTAAAGTAGGGCCGTGGCCGACCAGGGCACACCCTGATCATCAGGCCACAGGGCCAAGCAGGGCCGGGCTCAACCTCAGTGGGTAAATCAGGCACAGAGGGGGGATCACTAGCAACTTTATTTCAGCTTCACATGTATATAAACTTTTTGATTGCTTTAAGAGCCTATTTATGAAAGAAAAACAACTTTGAAATTCTACTTAAAAGATAGAAAAACTTTAGTTTACTTTGAATTCACGTGTATAAATAGTGATTAGACCTTCATTCAGGGAAAAACACTATCAAATTTGACTTATAAGATAAGAAAATTCAGTTTACTTTGAGAGAAACTACTCAAGACAAACAAGTATACTTTGAGAGGAACTACTAAAGAAAACATGGTTCATTTTGACAACACC
>NW_006768843.1:274605-277149 GCF_000204055.1 Melampsora larici-populina 98AG31 | reverse complement strand
AAATGCAGCTATGGATGGAGCTGACCTCAGAGCTGAAGGTAGGTCAATAAAGAACGGAACTGATTGATTGGAGTGGGGAATAGCAGGATCAAGAGTGTCCATCAATGGTGCTTCCTTTTGGTTGAGACAGCCATTCCAGCCTTAGCCACAAGGTTGATGACATAAGCCACACAACCATGGATGTTCTGTGATGAATCAAATTGAGGAACGAGTAAGGAAAGACTTTGACCCATGGTTGTGTTGTTAGGAGCATTATCAGCAGTGATACAGTAAAGACGCTCAGTGATATGGAATGAATCGAGGGTGCACTTGAGAAGGTTAGCTAAGTTGACACCAGTATGAGGTCCTTCAATGGGTTTCAAAGCCAGTGTGATTCCACGCATGATGTAGTGATTGTTGATCCAGTGGGCAGTGATCCCTAACATCAAAACTTTAGTTGGAGTTGTCCATCCATCACACGTGATGCTGATGTGGCTGACGGTGGAGAGGAGTTTGGTGATTGCTGCATGAGTTGATCAAAAGCTGTCCAAGATGGTATCGGATATGGCAGTTCATTTTGAGAGGAGGGCGTAAGCGGCAGGGTTGATCGTATTGACCATCTCTCGTAACTCACTAGCATCAACAAAAGCAACCAGCACTTCTTGATTGACAACCATTCGAACTAAAAAATCCTTGAGGTTGGCTTGGTTAAGTGGCTTGACCTGGGGAGAAAAAAATTGAAAAAAAGCATCAGTAAAAAAATATAAGTAGAGGTAATGAAAGAAGATTTGCTTACCTTGACAGGTTTACCATCAATATGAAAGGCTGCCACGGTAGGTTGTTTGGTCTGGACAGGTGGTTCAATGTGATGGGCGCGGGAAAGGTGTCGAGACATCGATTTGGTGCTTGCATTCTGGTTGACGACCAGAGCTTTACCGCAGATCTCCTGTGCATCGGGATCACCTTCAACTGGAGAGTCAATGAAGCCTTTTGAGGCATGGAAGATATTCTTCATCGTGTGATCAATCTCTTCCTGGACAAAGTACTGCCACACCCACAATGAGCGTGCGGTGGTGGTAGCTCCGGAAACGATCTCCAAAACTGAATTTGAAGGTGCAATACTGAAAGGGGTGGAGGACGCCAAGAAAGAGAGACCAGGTGCTAAAGAGGCCTGCATAGATTGGACAGATAATCTGGTTGTAACAGGGGTAAATTGAGCAGGAATGTCGTATCTAAATAGGATGAAAGGGAAGGTGGATTGAAGTGTAAATAGAAGCAAATATCAAATTGTTGATGATGTGATAATGAAACTTAAAAGTTAAAGGGGGGATCAACGTGAGGTTTGATTGGACAGACAGTGCAGAGTGACGTTGTGGTAATCAAAAGTATTCAAGAGACAAATACACAATTCATTTTTAGTTTTATTTTTTTATTTTATTCATTTCATTTTTTTTATCATTTTATTTTATCATATTTCATTTTATTTCATTTTATTTTTATATGTTACATGTTGATTTTTGAGTGTAATGGTTATGTGTAGGGGGTGTAGTGTAAAATGAAGCCAAAAGTCGAAATTATGGGTTTACAACTTATGTGTAGTTGAGTGATATATGGGTTATGGGGAGTATACAGGTTTCAAGTTGGAATTTCGAAAATTATAGGTTTTAATAGTTATGTTTAAAGATATGTATGGGTTTAATGTGTTGTGTAGAGGAATTATGGTTTTGAGGTATGGGTTTAAATAAGGCTGAATTTCGAAAATCCAACAACTCAGACAGATGGTGGTAAACTGGGGTGGTAAACTGAAAAAGCAAGCAGGGATCACTTTGAAAGATGGATTCATGGGATTATCAAACACCAGCATTGGCAAATTAAACATTACATATGACAAGGGTGGAATTGAAACTCGAAAATCACTTTCAAAATCATGAAAAGTACTATTTTCAATCATACAACTTTGATTTTAGGGTACCACAGCAAATTTTCAGCCTAGAAGTAAGTTGGGGAGGTTTATATCTTCGCATATGAGCATGGAAAATCAAGTTATAAACCATATACAACATCATTAGTGGTAATATCAGGTGGTAAACTGGGTAAATCCAATTTCGAGTATTTTCACATAAAATCGGATTTCATTTTAAGGGTACAACCAATAGAGTTGGAGTTTGGCGTGGTCGAGCAAAGTTTTAGAGCGGAAGCAGACCTTTTTTTCTGTCTATTCAGAATTTTGATACAGTCTCTATTTCTTATCTTTTTCAAGTTTTAAGGGTAAATTGGCGGATTTTTCAGCTTTTGTGGCAAACAGCTCAGTTTCAATGATAAATGTGTGCTTGAAAATTTGTCAATGATACATGTGGGTGTTTTGAAGATGTTTATCAATTTTAATCTGGGGTTTGTTCCATGATTTGTGTGTGAAAAAGTTGTTTGAAGGTGGATTTCGAGTTTGGGGGGTGTTTTTGGTTTCACTTTCTCTTTTTGTGTGCTGTTGATTTTTCATATATACAAGTGTCTCTTTTCCCACCGTTGGTAGCCTTTTAGTTAGCAAAAATAATTACTAGATTTTTA
>NW_006768843.1:273505-274480 GCF_000204055.1 Melampsora larici-populina 98AG31 | reverse complement strand
CATTTGGAAGGTGCCTGGAGTGCGCCTAGATTGTGCTACTTTGGATTTAATGGTCGTACTTCAGCCTTGGTTTTTATGAATCCAAAGACTTGTAGGTCTTAAATTGAATTCAGTGATAATCAGAGTCCCTGTTTAAGAAGGGGCATTTCGGTCTTGTTTGAAGTCTTGCAAGTCACCATCTCAAGACTTAGTCCTCTGTTGATTGTGTGTGTTTGTTTATTTGGTCTTCATTCCTCCCCTTCTTGGCTCTGCTTTCAGCTGTGTACTGAAAGAGCTCTACAACGTGAGAACCAGGGTCCAGCTATTGTGAGACAATTCTGGCGGAGAAAGGGTTGGTGACCCTGCCGGGTCAAGTAGCCGGGACACCCAAAGGGCGTTTGTGAATCTCATTGTGTTAGGTTTCAGAAGCCGCGGGGTGCGGACTGTCCCCTCCCAGGATACCCTTGGGCAGACTTGGTCCGTCAGGGCCGGGTCCGGGTCACAGCCCTAGTGTAAAGAATTACAGTGTAAATACCGGGTACCCGGGCCGAGGTTTTAATTTTACACTGAGTGGTGTTACACAGACCACACTCCCTGTAAACCATCCCAGTGGTAAATTACCAATCCAGGTGCCATTCTATAATTTTACACCGGATTGAATCAACTTTTACACCACCAACATGGATGAACCTTCCCATGCAATATCAACGCAGAACCAGGTCAATACCTCACATGCTGATGACACCCAAATACCAGCCAAGATGGACCCTGATATTGATGTATTTAGTTGTTACATCAATATCCTTATATATGTATGCATGTGGATAGATATCCATAGTACCCACGTCTCCGTGACATTGGAGATGTGGAAGTAACCCTTGGTCCTTGTTTGTACATTGTTCAAAGTTCAAGTCGATAAATTCGATGAGGACTCGACTTATCCCTGTTTGAAGTCCTCCATCCTCCATCTATCGACTCAGGACCCCAAAGCATTTT
>NW_006768843.1:267005-273405 GCF_000204055.1 Melampsora larici-populina 98AG31 | reverse complement strand
TGCTGCGTATGAAGCAGCGCAGGAAATGATATGGCTACGAAGAATATTGCAAGATTTAGGTTGTCCGCAAACTGAGAGGTACCCCGGTTCTTGTGCGATAACCAAAGCTCACTTGCGCTGCAGAAGAACCCACTATTTAAAGATAGGTCGAAACACTTTGCTGTTCATCTTCACTGGATTCGTGAACAGGTGGATGCAAACTTGATTACTCCGACCTACATTCCAACAAAGGAGATGTTAGCTGATGTGTGTACGAAGTCTTTGCCGCGTACTCAACATCAATATCTTACCAACTTAATCACAGCTTGGGATGTTCACAATTGAGGGGGGGTATTGAGATATAACTCCAATGGCCAACATCCTGATCAAGCAACGTAGCAACCTGTCCGCATTGGTCCTAGTATCTAAACGTCTCTGTTCTCATCTCTATTTCTATTTCTTCTTTTTCTCTTTATTATCATATACGTTTGATCCTTGTCCCAAAGCAGCGCATGAGAGACACAAACCTGATCAAAGATTGTAACCTATGTATCGGAAAGTTATCACTATAAAGAGCACTATTGTTTGCGTGTAAATGTTGTTTTTCCTCACTCAAACATTCTTGTGTCTTATTCGTGCTACCTTCCAACAGGTGCATTTCTTTTCTTCATCACTCCTTAGTGATATCTAGCCAAAGCGCTCTCATTCATCACTAACTTGTGATTCCTTATCAGGTTAGCTAGTAGTTATATGTTTTCTCTCTTTTACTAATGCGTATCGTGCTCAGTAATCTTACTCAAACATTCTTGTGTCTTATTCGTGCTACCTTCCAACAGGTGCATTTCTTTTCTTCATCACTCCTTAGTGATATCTAGCCAAAGCGCTCTCATTCATCACTAACTTGTGATTCCTTATCAGGTGCATTTCTTTTCTTCATCACTCCTTAGTGATATCTAGCCAAAGCGCTCTCATTCATCACTAACTTGTGATTCCTTATCAGTCACGTGCACATTCCTATTTTATTAAAAAACTCTAGCAAGTTACCTGGGAGATCCCCATCGATATCGAAGGTTATGCAAACTCACACGTTAAACATATCTCTGCCTTCACCTTCCACATAGCATCTCACCAGGCAAAGCATGAAATACTGGAACTTTACCCGAGAAACCAGATCACGCGTCAAGTATTGATGATCTCTTGCTTTTATTCAAACAAAGGCGAGCATAATTTACCAAAGCCTTCAACAGACACTCTGATGCCCAAATTTGACTGGCATTTCTCTTCTCATATGTTCCCCTTGCTTGTTATAAATCTTTCCTCTCACTCAGTTAAAGCTTTCATATCCCTTCAGTTCCTGCGGAAATTCACTGCACCTTTTTCAGCAATCAGACGGCCCATTCCTTTGTAGTAGCAAGAAAACCAATTGGTCAAAATCTTGCTGAATGAATTTTTTCTTCTTCAATTATATTATAAGCTCACTTATCAGGTGCACTGTTAGTAAGATTTTACACGGAATGAGGAATGAATTGCCCATGAAGAGAGGCCAGTCGGAAAAAGTGGAGAATTTCTTGCCAAGCAGCCGGGTAAAGTCCATTCAAAAACGACACGAGGGAAGACTGCCTGTGCACTACGCACGAGTATGTAAGAGGTTTTTGCAGGGCCAGTGTGACCAAATATGTAAATGGCTAAAGGGCAAATCATCCGTCGCATAAGTCGACGCGTCTCTTATGAAGCTGATAAGCAGGCCATGCCGATGTTAGACAAGCAAGTGCACCAACCAAGATGATATTCACCAGATCAAACAAGACATGTAATGAGCTGTCCCCTCATTTGAGGAAAAGAATTATTCAGAAGACGAGACGAGCGACATGTTGATAGCATCTTTTAGCATTAACAGATGCAGCTCTCGAAGTTGATTTGGATGAATAATTCGAAATGATGATTACAATCAAGATCACGAAGTGATCTCTTAGGCGCATTACGCGTAGAGTCGCGTTATTATGCAAATGCGCATCATGTTATGTTTTTCTTCTCACTTCTTGACGCAGCCTTGAGTTCTGCTGAGGTACACATATATAGAACAACCCTTTCATCCTGTTGTTCTCTCTTTCCTCATTGAACTCAAACTTTGTGTTACAATCTCTTCTATAGATTGTGTTTCCTTTTGATCGCCCTGTGTCTCCCTTCAGTGAGACCAAGTCTGATCTTAATCTTTCTCAGGTGTCAGTAGTGTTTAGTTGTTTATGTTCTCTTGCAATAATCGAACTCAAACTTTGTGTTACAATCTCTTCTATAGATTGTGTTTCCTTTTGATCACCCTGTGTCTCCCTTCAGTGAGACCAAGTCTGATCTTAATCTTTCTCAGGTATTGTGTTTCCTTTCAATCACCCTGTGTCTCCCTTCAGTGAGACCAAGTCTGATCTTAATCTTTCTCAGGAAAGTGAAACATTGAATACCTTCGTCTGTTTGGTTATGAGCCCAGACTACACTAAAATTTTCGATCAATAAAATCCAAAAATCATCACAAACCCAAAACTTTCAAAATGGCCAAAACCTCAAACTCGGCTCGAGTTCATTGTCCCAAACTTGTAAGAACTAACTATGTCAAATGGGCGGGAGACGTTGTAGCTCACCTCATGACGTGCAATCTCGAAGACTTCATCAATACTGATTCACCACCAATTCCTCCTGTCAAGACGACCGACTCCGATCAATCCGTCCAAATAGCCCTGTTCGCCGCCAAAAAGAAGAAGGCAGCGGGTATACTATACAGATGTATAGATCAAGATAATCGGATGAGAGTTGTGGCCAAGGAGGCCGTGTCTGACCCGATCAAGATATGGACTATCCTCAAGGATCACTTACAATCTTCCTCGGACGAAAACCAAGCTCGAGCCTACCTGAAGTGGACTGACATCATTTTCACCAACCTCGAAACCTACATCTCCGAGAATCAACATGCCTTAGCTGGCCTACTCGCAGTTGATGGACTCCAACACATCCATCAAAAGTTCATCGGAGAAACAATTGTCAGCAAGTTACCATCAAGTTTGGACATCACCAAAACCTTGTTGCGAAAGGACCGCCCTCTGACCGCGGATAAGGTAATCACAGACCTTGAATCACAGCTCATCACTATGCGTGATGAGGAGCTTCACTTGACCTCTGTTGCACTCGCTGTTTGTCAGCCCAGATCTCTTCAAAGATCTTCCACTCAACGACCATTAAACTTTGGACGTCCAAGTCGTCCGTACTGTTCAAACGGATGTCACAATCCTGAAGCAAAAGGCCATACGTTGCAACAGTGCTACCAAGCCAATCCCAGTTTACGACCCGCTCAAACAACCAGTGGTCAACCCAGAGCGTCCATTGCTATCACCAATGACTCTTTCATCCAGGCCCAAGCCTTCGTAGTCACCGCTACCGACCACAAATCCATACTATTGGATTTGGGTTGCTCACACCATATGGCTCCCAATCAAAACTTGTTCAGTAACTATCAACCTGTTTCTTCTAATGTGACTCTAGCAAACGGCAACAACATCAGGATTGCTGGCACAGGACTTCTCACTTGCAACTCGGCCGATGATGAAATCATACTGAAGGCTCTCCACGTACCCGATCTAGGCTGCACTCTCATAAGCATGGGCACTTTGATAAATGACGGCTACAGCATCAAGAACCACGTTGACGATGTTCTAATGACCAAGCCTGGAAAAGGAGGTTTTATTGGTCATGTGGTGAATCAAGTCATTGAGCTCGAAATGACTCTAGGCACGTCACCTCTCAATTTCACTCCTTGTGCCAACATCTCGACTTCTGACTATGACACTCTTCATAGACAGGGAGGTCATCCCGAACCCCCACGCCTTAAGATGATGTACAATATCTCTGCCCCTAGCGATTGGCACTGTGAAATCTGCAAGCTTTCAAAAGGCCACCGCCTTCCTTATTCTGGTCATTTTCCATCTGCCAAACTTCCCTTAGACGTAATTCACAGTGACTTAAGTGGAAAGATTTCCATTCCCTCTGTTGGTGGTGGTTGTTATTACTTTAAACTCACCAACACATGTACAAACTATAAACATGTCTTCATTATGAAATTGAAATCTGACACCCTTCAATGTTTTATGCAATACAAAGCATTAGTTGAGACTCTTCACAATAAGAAGATTGTGAGTCTGGTCAATGACCAAGGTGGCAAATATATGGCTAAAACTTTTCAGGAGCTTCTCAAAAAGGAAGGCACGACTCAACATTTAAGTGCACCATACACTCCTCAGCAAAATCTGGTGTCAGAACGCGGTAATTGCACCACAACTGAAAAAGCCAGAACTTTACTCTGCCAGTCAAACTTACCCTATGCCTTCTGGGGGAAGCTGTCACCACAGCGGTGTTTCTCGAGAACATCACACCTGCCAGAATCACTAACAACAAATGTGTGTATGAGTTGTGGTTTGGTTGCCCCTTTGACTACTCAAGGTTGAAGCCTTTTGGCTGTCGAGCGTACGTATTGATTCCAAAGCAGTTTTGATGGAAGTTCGATAATACATCAATGAAAGGCATTTTTCTAGGATATCAAGTAGGGATGAAAAATTACCGTGTAAGACTTGAAGATGGTTGCATCATTTACTCACACAATGTTACCTTTGACTGCACGACCTTCCCAGGCATCAAAGGAACAACACAGACTGATGAAGTGTAAGGTTACACCTCACAATCACAGGTGTGACAGGTGTTATCAGACTATAGTAGATTTAGTGTACACAGTTGTGTGATTTTCTTTCTATCTTTCTCATTCTCTCTTCTGGGTTTCTTTCGAGATAGTCTTTGTAGCGTCTGGAGTTTCTTTGATCTGATGTTTAGTTGAGCTAGGCCTAGCTTTCGCAATACCAATTCAGGATTCTAGATACTCTTGGCTCTGCCACTCGTGTCCTTTAGTGTAGCTCCTTTTTATAGGAGCTTCCATGAAGAAGGACTCAACGATCTCTTCAAAAACAATTATGTCCTTCCAGAAGACACTGTCGACAACGTCACGCCTGACACGTCTGTACCAGAGGAACAGTCTTCTGACACAACTCCTTTTCACACCCCCATTCCCTCCCAGTCTTCAACGCCCGTGAACCCGGCACCTACCTCACCACAAGTCAAAGAAGAACCTCCTATCCCAACTGATGAAGATTCTAATGACTATGAAGACATTGCTCAACAACTCACGGATCGGGCGAGACCTGGATGGGACTGGCAACTGAGGGGAGACGCACCAAACGACATATCCAGCACTATTGACTCGTCAAACATTCTGCCTGAAGGATGTCGACGAAGGGCAGCTGTGGTATCAAACAAAAGCAACATTTTGCCATCGAATCCTATCCCAAAGACCTACAAACAAGCCTTAATGTCAAACAAAAACAGTTAGTGGGATCAAGCTATCACAACAGAGCTGCTCAACATGACCAGAAGAAAAGTCTGGAGCATAGTAAATCTACCAAAGGATCGACACACTATTGGTACAACCTGGGTATTCAAGAAAAAGATGGGAGCTGAGGGTGAGTTGCTCAAATTCAAAGCCCGACTATGTGCTCTTGGTTTTCTTCAGTACTTTGGTGTAGACTACAACAAGACCTATGCTCCAACTGGACGTCTGGTGACTTTTTGATCCATATGTACAATAGCCGCAGAGGAAGATCTGGATGTCATTCAGATGGACGCTGTTGCAGCTTTCTTAAACGGGAGCCCCAAGGAAACTATCTACATCAAAATTCCTAAAGGTTTCAACGTCAAAAATGCAACAGAAGAAACAGTTCTTCAACTAAATCAAGCCCTCTACGGACTGAAACAAGCTCCGAAGGTATGGTATGATACTCTAAAAGCCTTCTTTGCGACAATCTCTCTCTTTCCCTCACCAACAGACCCCAGTATGTTCATCTCATCGGATCCTCTTTGGCGCTGTCTAGTACACGTTCATGTCGACGACATGGTAATTGCCTCGAACGACGTAGAACGCTTCAGATCCGCCATCACTCAAAAATTCCAAATGGATGCCAACACCGATTTCAAATACATTCTTGGTATGAAGGTAGTCAGAGATTGAATGAACAAAACTATCACATTATCACAATCTCAATACATACAAGACCTTCTGGAGGACTACGGAATGGAAAACTGCAAGCCGGTGGGTTCTCCCATGACACCAAATACTTATCTAGTTCCTGGTTCTACACAAGAGATACAGGAATTCAACGACTTGGAGATAAGCTATCGACGAGCGGTTGGAAGACTAATGTATCTCAACAATGCGACAAGGCCAGATCTGTCCTTTGTAGTCTCACAGCTCTCACAACACTTCTATAACCCATCCATTGTACATTGATAGCGTTCAAAAGATCTTGCGCTTCTTGAAGCACTCAACGCTAAGTCT
>NW_006768843.1:265979-266905 GCF_000204055.1 Melampsora larici-populina 98AG31 | reverse complement strand
CAATTACTAGGCAATCAACGGGTGGATATGTAACTAGATTAGGGGACAGTACAGTTAATTGGAATTCAAAAAATCAAGACTCTGTGGCAACATCAACAATGGAGGCGGAATATAGGTCAGCCTATGAAGGAGGTCAGGATAGAGTATGGGTAGATGCGTTAATGAGGGGGATAGGAATTCATCAAGAAGAAGCACCATCATTCAAACTGGAAAATCAAGAAGCGATAGCACTCTCAAAGAACGAAAAATTTGAACGACGAACCAAGCATGTTGACGTGAAATACCACTGGTTAAGAGAATTGGCAACTAAGAACAAACTGAAAATAAATTACATACCAACCAACAACATGGTAGCCAACGTAATGACAAAGGCACTCACGCCTGGTAAACACATAAACTTCTGCACAATGTTAGGCTTACAAGATGCTACGAAGATGGGGGGAAATCAAGATCACAAAGTGATCTCTTAGGCGCATTACACGTAGAGTCGTGTTATTATGCAAATGTGCATCATGTTATGTTTTTCTTCTCACTTCTTGATGCAGCCTTGAGTTCTGCTGAGGTACACATATATAGAACAACCCTTTCATCCTGTTGTTCTCTCTTTCCTCATTGAACTTAAACTTTGTGTTACAATCTCTTCTATAGATTGTGTTTCCTTTTGATCACCCTGTGTCTCCCTTCAGTGAGACCAAGTCTGATCTTAATCTTTCTCAGGTATTGTGTTTCCTTTCAATCACCCTGTGTCTCCCTTCAGTGAGACCAAGTCTGATCTTAATCTTTCTCAGGAAAGCGAAACATCAAATACCTTTGTCTGTTTATTACTTACCTGATTATTTTCTGAATAGGTGGTATGTAGAACAGCAGTAGGTAAACTTATCAAAGTCCCACGCTCGCGCCTACTCGCAAGGCGTCGAGCGAGGGAC
>NW_006768843.1:217674-262961 GCF_000204055.1 Melampsora larici-populina 98AG31 | reverse complement strand
TTTGTATCCCCTAAAAGACAGAAATGATGTAGCTGCTGAAAGATTACTGCAACACCGTCCAAATCTCCAGCTACCCACCCATAATAAAGATTCCTACCAAACTTTTATCAATCATGGTTGTGAGGTCGATGAGGAACACTCCGCCAGATTGCACATTTACCGCTGAGTTTAGAAAATTAATAAGGCATAGAAAATTATACACAAGGTGGAAGGGGTCAAAAAAATATGGAAAAATAAGGGTTGCATTCCCCTGTGTGTGCCCATCATTTTGCATATTTTTACAGATTTTTACGGCAGCAGTGTATATCAGGTCAGAAACTCAGTTTATGTCCCAAACTGGCAGTCATGGAGGCATTAACCTTGTGATACCAATAAAATTGTCAATTTGGGTCAACATCTGGAATGTCTGCCCATTCTGAAAGCTACATGTTTAATTTACCAGATACACATTAGAATGAGTGGTGTGTGTCCAAAAATGAAGAAGGTACAGCAATCACCATCCCCAACAGCAAAGCTAGAAAAGCTTATAAATCTGTTCTGCAAGGGTTTTAGCATCCAAATGGAAACTGTAGATCCAGTATGTGGCTTTCATAATGTGCAACTGCCAAATTGATCAAAAGAAAATAGTTGTATTTGTGAGTGTTGAAAAGTTTCTGCCCAAGCCTGGGTAGTTTTGGACAAAATTTGAGTTTCTGACCAAATACACCCCAAAATCATTTTTCTATGGAACGACTTCAAAACTCAAGGTAAAAATATGAAAAAATATGCAAAATGATGGGAAATCACAGACTGATTCAACCATAATTTTTTCAATTTTGTCCTAACTCTCATGCATTGCTGAGAATTTTCTACATCTTGACTTTTCTAAACTCCATGGTAAATCATTGATTTGGTGTCGTGGAAGACTATCCAACATATCCAAAAAGTGACACTGTATACGTCAACGACCCCAAGAATCCAGCCTCTAATTTCCAATTTATCGCTTGGACTCACGCCATGAGAACCAAGACTACAAAGAAGAAGGATTGGATAACTAGGAGATATTACTGCCTAGGGGTGATGAAATGTTCAGAAGACAAGTGTCCCTTTGCTGGCTCACCACCAACAGGCCCCAAAAAATTTGCCAAAGTTGTAGATGGGTGAGCCTACCCCCTCTCTTGGAACACCTCCGGTCAATTTCAATATTCTGACATGATTCTCGCAAACCTGGACAGGTTAATCCCCTGTCCTGTCTCTTCTTGCAACGGTTATCCAATACACACCAATTGTAACACCGTGTGTTGAATTGATGTCGAGTTAGACAACTTAGGACAGGAGCAGTGGGGATTACTCCGTCATCAGGTTACTCATCACCATCAGTGGCCTGAATCAAAGAAGGCTGATCTGATTTCGAAAGCCAAGTTGAAGGAGAAAGTCCTCAGTGACATCAAGACTGGTCCTTTAGGTTTAAAGGTCTGTCAATTTGAATAACTTTTAATCAATATTAAAAATCAAAAATCAAGACATCTAACACATATTCAACATGTCATCAGGTTGGACAAGTGCATTTGGGTACAGAGCCAATACAATCTGTGTCGGATATTCACCCTTCCTTTGGACATACCCATTGGTTAGGCTACCGGCAACGTGACTTCCTAGAAAAGGCGGGTATAATGACAAATACACAAGACCCTGAAGCAGGAGGCATGGCTCCAATCCATGATGGATTGGTCTAGGTAATTGTCTTTCAACAACTTTCTTTCTTTCTGGATATGTTCTGATATATTGATTGCCCTTTACCAGGAAAGGCCTGATGGTCCCCTCCTTGTTGATTGCGGGGGACAACGCTCACATATCCTTCCAGACAGGTTGGATGGCAAAAGTCTTAGTTGAACCCAATGAGAAATCCGATTGATATACCGGTGGTCTTTTATCAGATGCAACTTATTGATTTTTCAAAATGGGCTGCTTGTTGACCACCTCAAAGTACTGTGAAACCATCAAGCGCTGGGTTCCTGTGTTATTCACTTGGCTTGGAGGTCTTACAACCAAACATTACAAAATTCATTTCACTGTCTTACTTCAACAGATTCACAAGACCAATATGTCTGATAAGAATAAAGGGATGATGGTTGAGCAAGTTGTTGATTTTTCAACAGCTCTGAAAGCCGGTTTGGTTGAGGCCTACATGGAAGTCTTTCACTGCCACGATAAGAATGTGGCACTATCTAAACTTCATGGATGCGAGGGGCACTTCCTCCAGGCTGTCACTTGTCTTAAAAAGAACAGTAAGATAGTTAAGCCACAGTCTAAGGTCAGTTTTTGTAATTATCAAAGAAAATAAGAATACATTACTAATGACCATTTGTACTCTCAATAGGGCACTTGGGAGAAGAAATGCAAAGCATTACTTCAACCCAATGGGCCGGGAGTAGAAGATCTCAACACGAGATTTGAGGAGCTACGTCGGATGTTCCCTCTAGCCAAAAGGTGGCTAGAGTGGTGGGCAACATCTGATATTCAAGCCATGCTTTTTCCCGCACGCAAGCCAATGCCACAAGACAATCCTCCCTTGCCAGGTGAGGAGAGTGAAGATGACAAATATGACAAACTCAAACCTCGACACCAACCTGACTTGCCTTCAACTACAAATGCACAAGAATCAATGCATTGAGTCTATTACATCTTGTGGTAAGTTATTTTACTTTATCAGTCCAGGTTCCTTTATATCAGACTGCTGACAACTTTTACTATATCAAAAAAGAAAGGGGAAATGCCCGGTTATACCCGGGATAATCCAACTCATTGCTTTTGCGCAGTGTTTGGAGTAGGACTATCAACAGGCTCAGAAGGGCATTTCAATTGCGTACAGAGGCTTTTTGCAAAATACCTGGGAAGAAGTGGTCAAGGCTATAGGAATTACCCCTCCCACAAAACACGAGTTCACTCAGAACAACGGCCGTGCTCCTGACACAACCAAACAACTTCTGGACATCAAACCAAAGAAGTCTAACTCTAACAAACCAGCAAAACTTGGATGCCCAGTTGGCTCACAGAACATCAACCGGAATCTTCTGACCACTTATCAGTCTTACTAGGCCGGTACTACAAAGGGTACAAAGAATCACTGTTGGCAAACAGCGACACTTGAGACCCTCTATGCACTTTTTGGGCTGGCCTGGAGTCGATTCCTCACAGTTAACAGCACCAATCTAGTCAACACTCTTGCACGTCATTTCACAGCTCGATGCCACCTTGAAATTACCAGCGCTCCCTTCGGGCAAAGCATGGCTCAATGGCAGACTCTGCTGCACGAGGCTGTTCAGGCCAAATCACCTTCTTACACCTCCGAAAATTTCACCTCTGCCAACGGTTTCATGGAGCTACTACTTGCCGAGAATGAAGACTCAAAATCATCACTACGACCCTTCTTTGAACACACGTGGATCAAGACTGTCTCTTGCCAAAGTGGTTCAGAACATGGTAGTGTTCTTTGTCAACATCAAGCAACACTACATTTGTTGCCTTTGACCTTTGAGAAGGCCTCAATCTCATATGCCGATGTCACCAATTTATTATCCTTGTGGATGTCTGAAGGACTTGCCTTGGAGGGGGTACTCTGCCGGGTTTGTCACCCAGACGCCAAGGAGGTTACAGAGAACCCCTCATATCACAGCCCCCAGCTACTAGGCTCTGGCAGGCCAGAGATTACCACGGCTTCATGAAAGATTCATGAAAGATTCAGAAAGATTTCAAAATGACTCCAACATAATATCATCTGGGGCCATTTGCCTGTCTGACCACCAAAATTCCAATGTCATCATATGAAGTCATAAATCTGTACACACCTGCTCCTGTATTCACAGATCAAGAATATATAGTCTATTAAACTTTATCATGTAGATTGACTGAGTTATTGAGGTTTGAAAAAAAAATCACGGATAAAAAATACTATTTTTGTACTATACATAAGACTGGGATCTTGGATATCTTAAATCTTTATCAATATACATGTAAAATGAATTTCATATTCCACTGTACAATACATGTTTCTACATTTTTTATTTTTGCAGCCTTTGTCCAAAAGGCATATTTCTATATGTAATTGTGGATTCTATATGAGCAGTCCAATCTTTCCCTGATTTGATGATTCTAGGAAGGATATGAATAAATTGATGGCAGAAACTCTTGGAAATTATTATTTACATGCATATCAGTCAATTTGTGCCTAATTTGGGCCCTACATTTCATTGCAATTTGCCTCAAGGTCAAAGAACTTCAGAAGTTCCAACTTCTATCCATAATCCACAATTACATATAAAAATACTACCCATAGACAAAGGCTGTAGGGAACAGAAATGTGGAGAAACATAGTGCAGAAAATATGATCAAATTTAATGTATATGTATATTGACAAAGATTGAAGATATTCAAGATTCCAGTCTTGTGTATAGTCCAAAAGTAGTATTTTTCATCCGTGATTTTTTTTCAGACCTCAATAACTCAGTCAATCTACATGATAAAGTTTAATAGACTACAGTTGATCCAGTCTAGTCTCAACCACGACTTTGACCCCGGGGCCGGCCCCGGGACCCAAATTTTTGAGGCTCCAGTAATATGTGACTGGCCCGCGTTACATACATTTTTGTTTTCATTTTCCCCACCTCATCCCCACTCCCACCTCATTTGATCGAAACTTTCATAGTTTGATTCAGTCAGAAAACCCGCATCAACACCATGGCGAAGGCAAGCAAAGCTGTAAGAGCTCAAAGAAAACAATGGAAGAAGTTTAAAATGGCCAAAGCCAGGTCAAATTCCGATTCAGAAGACGGATCAATTCTTAACAGAACCCTCAATCCAAAAATTCCAAACTCACCTTATGCCAAAACAGAAACAATGAAAGCATCCAATCCGGTTATCATGCTCTCATCCGACTCTAACCCTGACACAGAGGATCTACAAACCCCCAGCCTCCTCAATCTGTCATCCTCCAACCACCTGAATTGTACTGGATGCCTATCGATCCAGATTATCAAATGGAAGAGGACAACATGGATCCTTTGGGCATACCACTTTACGCACAACCTGACATTGCGGATTCCTCAGATGACGAAGCGTGTAATACCGACCTTGTCAAGGATGCTCTATTTCCTGTTTTTACCCGTCCTTCTTTCTATCAACCCATCCTCGGCAAAAGAAAAACCAAAGATGGTCGAACTCTCAAAGGCTACAAACAGCCTCAAATTCAAATCAACTCGAAGAGGCTTGCACCGCAAATCATTCCGAAAGAAACCAAGAGACAATACAAGAAGAATCGTGAAAAAGCACTCGGAAAGTCTAAGTTTTCAATGAAGGACTGGATCTTCAAGAATCCAGCTCCAGCTCCAGCTCCAGCTCCAGTCCCCTCCCCTCCTCCATCTTTACCTGATATCAAAACTGATGAGTCCTCTGAAATCGAATCTTACCAGCCCTCTGAAGACTCTCCTGAAACCTCCGATAACGAAATTGAGGATGAAGACAACAACTTTTCTGTATCTGGAGCATTAAACTTGTGGATCAATTCATGTGTTGATCAATATCGAAACAGCAAGAAAGATCCATCAGTACCTAAAGATATTCAAAAAGAAGCTCAGGATCGATACAATAACTTAAATGAAGATATAACTTATCTTGAAACAATGTACAAGCAAATTAAAAAAGAACAACCAACATTCAAATACCCATCAGCCATCATTGATGACCTCCGAGAATACAATTCACGACATCTTGAGCTCACTATCAAAGGTGAAATTAATCCAGCCGTTACTGCTTCAATCCTCACATCAGCTTCCTCGATCCGTAGACAACCTGCAAATCAAAACTCCATCAACCAACCAACTACAGGAGTCAGTCGAGCAAAAACAATTTGATCACAAGCTGTTTATCTTGCAAAGCACAAGAAGTTGATCTGGAGCCAGAGAGGATTCAGTTGCACTCATAAGTCGATGCTGGATGATGAGAAACTTTTCACCTCGCTGCATTCTTGGGCAATTGGTCAAAAGCCTGGAGAGGTACGTTTTTTATTCTTATTTTACATTTGTTCCATTTTGACCAATAACTAATCCATAATCTCATTACATATCCAACAGCTCACTCCCTTATCCTTCCTTCACCATGTCAATAACATTGCTATTCCTGAACACGGTCTCCAAAAGACAATCTGCCTCAACACCGCCCATCGATGGCTTCACTGCCTGGGTTTCCGGGAATGCGAGTATAGCAAAGGATTGTATTTTGACAGACATGAACACCCTGATGTCGTGGAATCTCGTCATAAGTACCTTGAAACAGTCAAGTTACTTCAAATTCAATCTCGAACCTACTTGGGCGAAGATCTGGAGCTGTCGATTGCACCTGATCCTCTTCTCCTTCAAGGTCAGAAGGAAACCATCTTTCTATTTCACGACGAATCAACTGTACATGCGAATGAGCGTCCTAAGCGTGCGTGGGTGAAGGAAGGTGTTCAAGAATTACAAAAGAAGAGCGACGGCCGACTCATTCATGACTCTGACTGGATCACGCTAGCCACCAGAACTGGTCGCCTTGAAATCACATCTGACGATCATCATGGAACACTCCCAATGCCTTTGTTTGACGACGCCGCAGTGGTTACTTACCCTGGTACCAAGGGTGATCCTTGGTGGGACTGCGCGCAGCTCATTGACCAAGTACAAACACGTGCTATTCCCATCTTTGAGTATTTATTTCCTAATGCGCAGGGAGTCTTTATATTCAACTGCTCCTCTTCCCACGAATCCTATGGACCCTCTGCTCTACGGGTTTCCAACATGAACCTCACGCCTGGTGGAAAAAACCCAAAGATACTACGAGATACTATTATCCCAACTGACGATCCACGAATACGTGTCGAACTTCGAGGCCTGCCACAATCAATGGTATACCCAATCGATCATCCAGATCCTAAACTTGCTGGATTAACCAAAGGTGTGCAATGTGTCCTTGCTGAGCGTGGCTTATGGAGTCTTTACGAACAAAAAGTCAAGCAAGAAGGAAAGAAGACTGTCTTCCGCTGTTCATCATGCAAGTTATCAAACATCAAACGAGATCTGGCTGCTTGAGAGGGGAGATTACAACGTGAGAAGGAAGCTCAGAAGGCATATGAGAATGGCAACAATCCAGCTACCCCCAACAATGAAGAGCCTGACAATCCGATGTGCTGCGCTTCAAAAGTTCTGAGCATGCAGTCTGATTTTGCCAACGAGAAGCCATTGCTTCAGATGTTGATTGAGGAAGCTGGGCATATTTGCCTTTTCCTCCCAAAGTTTCACTGCGAACTCAACCCAATAGAACTCTATTGGTCCTTCATCAAGTACTGTGAGTTTTTCACTGTTTCACATATGCTGAAACATGGTTTCTGACTGTTTTTTTTCATTTGAAGATTATCGAGTCAACAGTTTTCAATGCAAGACCTTCAAGGAGTCCAAGGCTCTCTTTGAGCAGATTTGCAAGCGCTGTCCGGTATCAACTATTCGAAAGTATTTTCGAAAAGTTGATCGCCACATGGATGCATATCAGTGAGTTCCTTTTTTTCTTACTTTCATTGTAATGTTCTAACATTCCTCTAACATTCCTCTATTTCCTATTTCCAATCTTGAAGACAAGGATTCACCGGGATACTTGCTGAACAATTGGTCAAGAAATATCGCTCACATCAATGCATACCACGTAACAATGGGCTAATTGATGTGTAACCCTGAAATACTTTTTTCTTTTTATTTTCTTCTTGTGCTTCAGTTGTCTATCTATTGTTTGACTCTATATACATGCAAAGAACAATGGATTTCAAGTCTTTATGCACCTCATAAGTTGCAATGAGAGGTGCTTATGTGGTTGAAGCACCTAAATATCTACTTGAGGAGGTAGCTAAGTAGTTAAGTACCTGAATTAAGTACTTAAGTACTTAATATTAGGTCCCTTAGGTCCCCAGACCCAAATATCGGGGGTTGGGGATTTTTTTTTTCCGGCGGATCAAAATCACTTCTCAAGCTCATTTCTCACACTAACATCACATAATAAGCTCAAAAATGACTTATTACATGACATTTATCAGTAAGTCTTGTGTGTATAATTTTCTGTAACCAAATTTCGATTTTGCAGAGCGGTCGTGGTTGAGACTAGACTGGATCAACTGTATATATTCTTGATCTGTGAATACAGGAGCAGGTGTTTACAGATTTATGACGTCATATGATGACATTGGAATTTTGGTGGTCAGACAGGCAAGTGGCCCCATTAGATATTATGTTGAAGTCATTTTGAAATCTTTCTGAATCTTTCATGAATCTTTCATGGAGTCAGAGTAGATGGGGGCTGTGTATGTGCAAAACAATTTCAGGATCAAAATAACCAACGCTTTGACAGCGCCTTCACATCTTTACTTTTTATTAGATGGCATCATGGGTATGCAACCTGACAAGCAAAGGCGCGTCCAGGGCAAGACAGACTGGCCTTCACGAATCTTAATTGGCAATGTGGAATATGTACTGGCGTCCCATGGTTACTGGGCACATTCCCATTCCTGGTGCCAAATTGTGCGCGCGGGTGAAGGGATCTTAGGAGTTTGGCACTTTGACCAGTGTGACAATGGCTGCATAGCTCAGCTTGAAGGTGCGGATGTAACCAGCATAGGTGGTTGTTCTGCAAACATCAGCTGGTTGTTCTACACGCGGATGCCGCACGGAGACAAAACCGCCCATACGGCCAAAGCCATTTGTGAACTGATGAGGCTCTTTCCAGATAATCCCATGAAGATTCCTCACTCAATGCCAACATTGAGGCTCCCTTTTGGAGGAGGCCTGCCTGAAGACAATGAAGACCATCATTGTGTGGAAGATATCAACGGGCCCTTTGCTCCTGAAAGTGCCCAGTTTGAAGATGACTGTCCTGAGTCAAGTGACAAAGCAGCGACGGAATCCAAACCGGGTAGGTTGCGCATTCCACCTGTAAATTGTCTTTGAAAATTTATCTGGCATGATATTTGCATCTTAGTGATAACACGCAGAAGACACCAGCCAAAGTCTGCGACGGATACCAATCGGGGTAGGTTGACATTGTTATTTCCCCATGGATTAACATTGACGTCTCTATGTGTTTGAATTCATGATACAATACCACAAGAGCACCGCACTATGTTGCAGTTGCGGTGCGGTTGCGTAGCGCTTTTGGGTGCCGCAATAGCAACACAATATAGTGCGGTGCCAGCGCTCCGCAATCCGGGTTCAAAAAACCCCTTGGTCAGAAACCCGCACCACAATTGCGGTCGGTTTTTGACGGTTATTTAGGGCAAATATTGCGGAAATAGGGCAATATTGCGCATTTTCCGCAATATTTGCCCGACCGCTGCAACATCAAGTTAGAAATTAAACACCCCATTGCGGAGGGGTTGTGTAGCGCTTGCGGTGTTGCATGATAGTCACACGCAAAAACCGTCAGCCCAAAGGCCAAGTGGAACCAACTGTTACGACAAAGGTTACACAAGACACCTCTCCAAATAAAAAACCTGGTACACACAATCTGTTGTTCTATATTTTCCTCCTGCTTATCTGCTTTTCTTCAGTCATGCGCAAACCACGTCAGGTTACATTGGTTTCTGAAGTCAAAACACCGCCGTGTGTCAAAGCTGCACCTAAGAAACCCAATTGGAGAGGGTGGGTGATGGTTGAAGATGAGCCCGTCATGGACCAGGAGCCTGATCTGGTTGTATCAGAAGTGTCCGAGGTAAAAACCAGAGTGACACAACAGCGACGGGGGTGATATATAGTCAAACCTTGGTTTATTTTTGATTTCCTCCTTAAAACATGATTTGTTCTCAATCTACTATACATGTGGTTTCTAGATATTACAATTAAGATGTTATGTAAATGGAAAGACAATCAATATCTAATGTCTTTGGCTTTGTTTTTGCAATTTTGGCTTGTGTTGAAATGTTGGTGTAACTTTGTCTTCAAGGCGGTGTAAAAATGTACCTTCCGTGCTTGAAATACAATTTTACGCTGGGCGTTTTTACACTGGATGTCTTGGTGTAAAGTGATTCTGGTGTAAAATTCAATTTTTTGACTGAAAGTTACACTTTTACGCGGGGAATTTTTACACCAAAACTTTCTGTGTAAGAGTTCCTGTGTAAAATTCAATGTTGCGTTGGGGTTCCGTACTTTTACACTGACAATGTTACACCGGCTTTTTTTGCACAGACAAAAAAAAAGTATAAAATTCAAAATTGGGGCGTCAATGTTGAATTTTACACCGGCTCTATTTTACACAGGGCAAGTTGGTGTAAAGGGGTCGGTGTAAAATTCCACCTCCCCTTTAAACAGTAGAGACACCACTCTAGCTGCAACAATGCTCGCATGTATGGATCATGATCAAATCCGTTCAAGTCTTGACACAATGGGAAATTGGAGAGCTACATTTATACCAGGAACGGTATCAGAAACAACCTTGATCCCGATGATGTTATACTGGAACCATTGTTTGAGGTTGTTATCTCTTCATATCCCTCTAAGTGGATTTAAGGAGGAATGGAAAAACATCAATCAATCTTAATCTTCAAAAACACTTCAATACAGAATGAGGCGCCAACAGGTCAACACCCAAAGAGTGAAAGGTGGCTTACCTTTAATGAGTGGATGCAATATGGTGATTTGAATCTGATGTTGCAATACTCGAGAGAAACAACGGATTTGCTGATGCAATATCATTACTGAATTATCGTCTGGAAGAGCATTCTAAATCTGTCAGGCAGCTTAGCCAAATTTGTCAATGGATTACGGCCTTCAGATATGATTTGTCAGTGCGATCAAACGTGATGTCCCATCACGTTGCTGGATCGCCAGACGATCCTTCAGTGGAGCGTCCGACGCTTTTGGAGGATGCGAAGGTCACAGGAGGTTGGCTGGGAGATGCCTGGGTAATGAAACACAATACCGGTTAGTTGTGATTGAATTGTCAAAATATAAGACCATGCTAACTTATTTCTGGAATGTTTGATCAACTATAACAAACAAAGCTTTTTCTGAAGGTCGCGAACTACAGTCATTCAGTCCTTTCTCGGGAGAAATGTATTAAGGATAATGAACTCTTACTAATCATTTCGTCATAGTTCATTTCCTATGCTGTCTTCGTATACTTTTTCATTCTACTGTGACATCATTTCTTTTTGTTTCCTTCTCAATCTACTTATATGTATCTTGGGTATACGAGATTATGTTTCTATAAGAATGAATGTTTCTTTCACCTATATGTGTTCTTCTTTCTCATTCATTCTTATTCTTACTTCTCGTACCTTTAGGTACTATTGCTTTCTCTCAGTCACTCGTGTTCTTTTACTAAAGAACATCTCGTGCCCTTCTCAAGCCCGTACTCTTATAAAATGTAACTGGAAGGAAAGAATCACGACTCGGTCAATGTGAAAGTATAAGACAAAGCCAGCTGGCACCTGCACGACAATGAAGAAACCAAGGAGAGCGAAGTATCAGCGAATAAGACAAACCGCCGATGCAAGGGTGGGTTCCACTAATAATAGATAAGATGAAGGGCAATCTCCAATTCTTTCACAAAGGAAAAGCCTTCCAGCTTTGATTTCATCCTTCCAGGAAAGTTAAACACAGTCACAGATGTAAACTAAATATCTTGGTGTAGCAGGAGTATGTTGTTGGTCTGATATTTATCAAATATAGAATTGATAGTGTCAATAAGTATGTCATCAATATGTGTATTTTCCGTAAGTTTTTCTGAATCTGAGCCAGCAACAGAAGCTCTAGGTCCTGCTGTAATGGCAGTCTATAGATAAACGTTAGAAAACATAGCGAGTAGCCCTCGCATGGAGATGTTATGACGTCAAAAGATTAAGACCATGAGCAAAAATAAGGTGTATAACGGTAGTAAAAAGTGAGATGACTCACCAAGAATTGGGAAAGAGTTGAAAGAATTCAAGTCGGCGTAAAACTGTGAGATTGACGCGTCAAACACGGTCATCATCCGGGAATACCAAACGATAAGGTGGAAACATCAAATGACATTGCCCATGAAATCATAGGTTGGCGATATGTCTCGAACGAGATATGAGCGACGGAAAATATGACTGGTAATGTAGCTAGACTCATGATCAATGATGATTGAACAGGATTGAACATGAGGGAATTCTTTGTGAACAAAAACAATTTCAAAACAACGCACCAAATATCAAAGTGGTTGCAAGATCCTTCAGACGACTCCCAGGTGACATTTCTTTTGAATACTTTTGATTTGGAGGGAGCGGATGATGAATCCTAACACGACCATGAGATCACTTGAGTCTTGGTCATGTGTTACTTCAAAAACTGGCAATCATGTCTGTTTCTTTGCTTTAATCTACTAAATGTACATTGATTTTATGTCTGAGCTGCTTTATGCTCGTCTTCTGGAGCTCTGTTTGCGTTGGTACAAAAACAAGCTTTGTGATCTTTTTTATCTTTGTCTTTTTTATTCATTTGATCATATATATATATTCTTTTCGGTTCAGTATCTACAATTTTCCCCGGAGGCCACTGAAATCTGATCCTGGCTTGGTAGTATGAATACTTACTTTCACCGTTTACTCCACACATCTTTACCTTAGCTTCTCTTCTTGATCAAGCACGAGTACATTTAGTATATTATTATACCTTTATCAATTTACTGGTAAGTCAAACTAAAGCCCTCTAACTGGCTTGCCTCCTTCAAGTTCCTAGCGAGTCATAAACCTGTGTGAGTTCAATGTTTATCCAAATTTGGTCGAGCAATAGAAAATTGGTGCCCGCCTAGAATGATTAAACGGGCTTCCGAGGAGCCTTTGCCATGTTGAAGAAGTGGTATCATGGGAGAGCTTGAAATGTGAAGGAAAAACACAACTTGACTACTCTGTCTTTATATTCAGTTCTCATGTGAACCCTATGATACGCACTTTATCGAACATTTGAGGAGACAAGAGTGACGCATTCTATCTTGCCATCGATTTCTCTGTCATGGCCCCACGTCTTCATGCGAGAAGATACCTTTGATCATTGTGCAACTATATGTAGACGTGCTGAAATGCAATCAATTTTTTGCTGGGTCAATCAAGATCAGCGTTAATGCAGTATATCCTCCTGGCAAGATTTGAGGGACAATTTCTTGATGTATGAGGTTCAAATACCCGAGACCAGTTCATCTTCCTGGTTTGTTGATTGTTTGAATATAACATTTTTTCCTCGATTGGAATTGATTGTTTAGGGCATGACCAACTTGAGGAAATGTGGTAGAAGTCTGTTGGAAAGTTAGAATTGGCGATATCCGCATTTATAGTTTTCAAAGGCGTGAAAGACTGCCCAAGAAGTTGTGTAAAGTCAAAGTACAGCTATCATGCTATGTAGCGAAATGTGAAGATTGATGACATCATGATTTGGTTGGTGTGGTAGTACCGGTGATGTTTTGGTGTGCGTACAGGCTAGGGCGTAAAACTGACGACTCTTTCTCCTGACCACTTTACCTCTTTACCATCCTCAGCTCTTCATCAATCGATCGATCGATTTAGCTTTGATTATCATCATCATCAATTCATAACGGAAACATTATCAACTCAACTCAACATGTCCGAATTGAATGAACAACGTTTTGAGATTCATTCTAACTTGTCAATGTGAGTTATCCATCCCATTTCATTCAACTTTCCTCTGTCTTAATCTCTCATCCTCAGCACATCTGACTCACTTATGCCATTTTATCCTTCACAGGTACATTTCTGACCAAGCTTATACCTTGGTACCTGCATCCAATTCAAATCAACCGTCTTTGGTGATCTCGCGTCCAACTAAGTAAAACAACGAACTCAGTCAATCCACCTGTCTTTTCTGGTGCTAATCACTTGTTTACCCCTAAAAGTGAAGTCAGTCTTGGCCCTGTTGGCCCTCCTGCAAGAGCCGATCGAAGCGTCAATTCTATCGCTGGTTTCCTAGGCATAATCTCTCTTATCAAGTCGGACTACCTCGTCCTCGTCAAATCTGCTCGTAAAGTTTGTCCGATTTATTCATCATGTTTTTTGCTTCTCACTACTATCGCAGGATTAAATTGAGCTCATCTGTGTTTCCCAAAACCGATGTGATCTTTCTTTCAGGTGACTACTCTCTTCAAGACAGCCGTATACACTCCTACAGCCTTTGCCGTCTACCCGATCTCTGTCGAAACCAATGCCAATCTATTAGAAAATTCGGACGAGAGATACCTTCTATCAGTCCTCAAAGCTCATCTCGATAATGCCGTTGGCAAGATGTTCTTTACCTACAACAACAAACTCGATCCACAGGACCCACCTCCCTGGGATATCACCAACTCATTACAACGACAAACATCAGCTCAGAAGTCACCTGAGACATCTGAGATGCCACTTTGGAAGAAGGCTGATGAACGATTCTTTTGGAATCGGCATCTCCAGACCCGACTTATCAATCTGGCCAGCAAGCCAGAAGGACAACCGGTTAGAAAATCGTCTAGTAGATTCAGTGACAAAATGTGAATCCTTGTACTCACCATTCACCTACCTTTATATTTTAGTATCATCGATACATCCTTCCAGTAATTTTTGGCTGTAAGTAAGAACGTGTCCAACTCGAGGTTCCAGAGACACCATAGGATTGTCCATCTGACTGATTTATATGGATATTCTCACAATCATAACTCAAGTCTTTGAATTCAAGCTAGCCACCATCAATGGGCAGAAGTTTACATTCGGGATTATCTCTAGAAGATCCAGACACCGGGCGGGAACTCGTTATTTCAGTCGAGGGATTAACCTCGACGGAGAGGTTTCTAATTTCAACGAGTCGGAAATGATATTTGCTACCACCCCATCCTCCGTTAAGCCAAACAAAGCTATGATCAAAGCTAGCTATGTACAGACCAGAGGCAGTGTCCCGGTCTTTTGGACCGAGATCAACAATCTACGATACAGGCCCGATTTGAAAGTCATGGAAATTCCTCAAACAGTGCGTATCTCTCTTCGATCTCTCTCCAGAGTGAACAAGTTTCCAATTTCCAAGCGTTTTACTAACCCTCGCCGCATCAAATCATTAGCAAGAGTCTTTGCGCAAACACTTTGAAAAACAGGTGGAAATATACGGAGACCAGTACATTGTCAACTTGGTCAACTCCTCAGGATACGAGAAAGCGGTAAAAGAAGCTTATGAAAGAGGTGTACATGCCCTTGGGAATCCGAAGTGAGTAATCATTTCAGGAATTTAGTCATTCCATGATGATATATCTGGCAGTGTTGCTAAATAACTGTTGATCCGTGAATTCGAAGAGTTCATTATACCTACTTTGACTTTCATCACGAGTGTAAAGGCTTGAGGTTTGACAGAGTGCAGCTCTTGATCGATCGGCTACAAGATGAACTGGTTCAACAAGGTTATTATTATTTAGATGAATCGTCCTCTCCTTTACCTCTCAAAGAGCAAACGTCGGTCGTACGCTCCAACTGTATGGATTGGTGAGCACACACTTCCCCCTCCGATATTCGAACTCAGCTGTGGTCTCCTGACCCAGCTCATTTTGCACACAACAGTCTTGATCGAACAGGCGTTGTGCAATCTGCGCTGGCTAAATGGGTACTGACTGCGCAGTTAAAACAGGCTGGTATCCTCAACCAACGCGAAGTTTTGGATTCTCATCCTGAGTTCATGTCTCTGTTCCGTCATTGTGAGCTGCAAACTGCCTCTCTCCCTTTCACCCTCACTTTTAAAACCTTCTTTTTCAATTATTAGTGTGGGCGGACAACGCGGATGCTGTCTCAAATGCCTATTCTGGTACAGGCGCGTTGAAAACAGACTACACTCGCTACGGAGTCAGATCAAAACAAGGCGCGCTCAATGATGGAATAAATAGTGTCATGCGATACATCAAAAACAATTTTCTAGACGGTCCAAGGCAAGACTCATACGACCTGTTTACTGGAGCCTGGTCGCCTTTGACCAACACGAGCGGAAGTCTTCGGAAGAGTAATTCAGGTGTCGCCAAAAAAGTACTGGGAGAAGGTTACAACACATTTCAGCAAACAGTATGCCCACCTTTCTCTTGGACATGTTCTATTCGGCTGACTCGTCCGTCATATCTTCCATGCAGGTCTTCTTTGCATTCATCTTATCACTTCTAGTATTCTTGTCTGCAACCTTCACTGAGAGTACGTGTCATTGGAGTGGTGCGATGTTATGGCCTATACATCTTGTCTGATGAAATTGTTACATTGACCAGATCGCTCATTCAAAATCTCGCTGATGTCAATAATCGTTGGAGGAGGCTGTTCCGCTTTCATTTTAGCTAATGGGGTTGCATATGTCAACGGGCCTAAGTTGATTTCACGAAAGGACATTATAGCTTATAGCGGTCCGGGGCATGAAAGTTCTCGAAGAGGACGTGGTTGGGGACTCGTGCACGAGAGTGGTTTGGGTAAGGACGACGTAGAGGGAAAGAAAAGATTAGATTGATACGGTTCATCTTTTCTTACAAATCAAAGTTTGGATGTTGGTCTTTGTCTTTATTACTATTTCGGTGGCTTCGGTATTTTTATTGCGCTTGCGCCATTCACTTTAAATCCTCTTTGGAACTTAAAACATCTTGGGTAGGTATAACTTGGACCCCGGAAGAGTCAAGTTTGTAGAATTTATACTGATAAACTTTATTATCAGTGAACTTATGTTTTCTATTCTATTCTCAAGCTATAGATTGTCTTCTTTCTGATTCATTCATAATCATGTTTTGTGTGCATTGGAAGGTTTGATTTATGTTGAAGAGAAGCTGACAAGCTTATCCATCAAGTTGAGTCGAGTAGCTTTGGCACTTTAATATATGGTGTGGAGGTGCGTCACAGTTCAAGAGTTGAGATAGTCCAGGTCGACAGGTGACAACAGTTTGAGCAATAAGCTGTGTTCACAAAGGCTTGGCCCTAAAAGAGAAAAATAATGACTTCACCTGCGAGGTTCAATACTGAATGGCAAGCAGTAAGATCATATTGACATCTGGTACTAAGATCAACAAACTCATGGCAGGGATGCTTCCTTGGCTGAATTCTTTAGGATGTGATTCATTTATATATGTTACCTCATTTTTGATGTTGATATTATCAATTGAGGTTGAGGGACAAGAGTTTCCATGAACAGGCCTGATAGCGGCCCACCGCCTTTTCTAGGTTTTGTTTATCCTTTTCGCCCCTTTGGTCCTACCTTGCGATGAACTGTAGGAGATTCTGGACTTTGTCCTGTTTCCTCACCTCCCACAAGAAATCAACCTGAATGATCTAATGTTCCCTTCCTCTATCTCACTGTTAAGTGAGTATATCATCTTGGTTATCCAAAGCGCTTCACAACAGCCTCAAACTGCCCAGCGTGGGTTACGAACATCTGTTCAATGAAAGGTAATGAAAATATTGGATAACTCTACACAACTGCTAGTTTATGCTTATACAGACCCAAAAGTACAGAGTTCATGTGACACATACCCTTTGAAGTTACATGATATCAGATCCATCTGGACTATGTATGGAATAAGATAAGAATACACAACAAGAACGATAAAAAACGCTACTACACTTCATTCCTCCATTGAAAGATTTAACCATACCAGAAAAAGCTAGGCGTGATGTTTTTGGTCATTCAACAAATCCTTCAAGCTCTTAGATCCACCAACTTCACTGTCAATTGTCGACTCATTAGAAGGTGTCCATCGGCGTCCTGTTGTGATACATGTTAGGAATCATCGAAAGCCTAGAGGCATTGAGGTAATTATTTTACTGACTGTATAAAGTGGCACACCATCTGGATGAGGATGGAATGACCCAAGCTGCTTGCAGTTGACAATCGTCTGTAACCCAGGTGGGTCTGTAAGCCTAAACACACCCACACTGCACACGAAAGAAGTACAGGTATCAGATAAAGTGTAGACCAAGACGTGGTATGATAGGCATGAATACATACGCTGGGTGTTGTTTTGGGCTGCAAACGATGGCCACTGCTTCGGGTAACATTAATTGGTATGATGCATGGGTATGTAGATCAAGCGACGACATGAAACAAGTTTGAGTGGGATGTGTATGAATCTAGAAAAGCAAAGTTGTCGATAAATACGAGATATTCTCACTAGTCAGATTAGACATTACGTTGAAAGCTGGCTAAAGACTCACCCAACCAAGTGTCGATAAATTTCGTGAGTTTTGAAAGCGAAAAACTTCGTCTTCATCAGTTGTGGCGCAAGTGTCGGCAGTGGAGATTTGTTTGGGTATCAACAAAGTCGTAATGGTCAAAAGATGATTGCTCTATAATCATAATTTTCATTAATTACACAAATGAGTGCGTATATACTAAGATATCCAAGACTTACCAAAGTTCCAAGTAACAAGCCACAAAGCTCAACCCCCCGATCAGTTTCGGGCATCGAAGTAGCGACGAATACGTCTACAACTTCTTCGGGGCAGATCATTCGACGGAGTTGAGGTGTGATAGCCAAAGGCTGAGATCGTGGTAGATTGGTGATTGAAGATCTAGAATATAAGTACGCCATCAGATGACTTGGATAAGATGGGGAACAGCATGAAGACTGCTCTGTTGAAACTAGTATGAACTCGAACCTACGGTTTAGTCACGTCACCATTGATGAACGCTGGAGATCCTTGTGATGGAATGATGGGCCGTGAGGGCTGCCGATCAAGGTACTGGGACTCTGTGGGAAGAACATCCAATGTCGATTGACGGGTTTTTGAGTGCCGGAACGGGACGCTTGTAGGTTTTTGAGACGTATTAGACGTGACAGGTCGAACACGATAAGATTCGGCTTGGCTAACAGGCATGGTAGATGGATAAAGTTGCGTAGACGATGTGCGAGAATGAAGATGTAGCAAGTGTGTATCATTGACATGGGCCGAACGCGATGGAGATAAAGCTTTACGGGAAGCCCGTTTGGCAAGCTTCTCATTGCTAGCCTGATTGTCAGTCGGCCGTATCTTGGTGGCAAATGCTTTGTGCGAGGAATCTTGTGAGGAAACGGGTGTAGGCCAGCGCCATGTAGAGGGGTCTCCGAGCGATAGCTTCCTAGGTCGTGGACACGAGTCCTGCTTCAGTGGTTTACCAGAGCTGCACCCAGCGGTATCGGCACTTGGGGAAGATAGAGGAAACTGTGAAGTCATGGAAGTGTGAGATTTGTTCTGCGTCGAGGGAGTCCAGGATAGGCGACGGGTCAGGGGAGCCTTGAAGAGGTGTTTGAATTTTCCATTACTTTGAGGTAAATATCTACCTTGGGTATTAGGAGGCTTTGAAGACGTAGGTATGTTACTGTCGGAGGCACGATAGACAAGTTCAGTGGATGCGGTAAATCGGCCAGGTAAATCATAAAGTCGGGGTGCGGGAGGAGAATATACCATGGTGCGCGGAGGATTGGTGGAGAGATCATAGGGGACATGCGATAGGGCAGCAGCAGAATGGGGTCGATTACCACTAGAGATTAGTTGGTTGATGCATTGGTACGCAGCTTCATCGGAGTAAATGTTCCGGGAGGAGGGGTCGGGATTGATAGGTCGCTTGCTTTCGCAGCCTGGGTCAAGATGTGGCACCTGAGGAGAAGGTCGAGGTCGATGATGGTATCTGCCTGAGGTGAATTATGACGGAGACAAAGGTTCAGCAATGAGGGTCCAAAAGTTTGATGGTTGCGCAAGGCAAGGGTCAAAATGAACATATAGAAAACATGCGGACCTAGTCGATGAGGGCATGCAGGGATTGTTGGTGATCTGGGCATTTGGAGGCAAAAGCACACTCATCCGCTCCCCTTGTCCGTTCCCGAGTTCGACAGGCCAGGTGAGGTCACATTTTTGAAACGATGGCTTATTGGCGCATTCAGTCTCCTCATTATTACCCATGCTATTGCCCTTCATCAGACGTCTTGGTTTGAGTTTCGCACTTGATTTGACATGAGTATTGTACTTGTCAGGTGAAGGTTGATCAACAAGCTCCCAGTCCGCAGAGGCTTGGTGACTCCCAGTGCCAGAGTCGGCAGGTTCAGAGGGCTGCGGATCAGGGTGATCTAGCAGAGTCCATTTTTGAATGACTTTATCAGACCGGTATTTAGATTTTCTCTCCTCGCTGGCACGTGGTACGGAAATTTTACGGAGAAGGTTCGTTTGACGAGATGAGGACGAGGATGAGCTCGAGACGTGCGAAGGTTGATTTGTCCTGAGATCATCTTGGGCAGGCAAGACGCTGGTAAGCACAGGGATTGACTTGTCTAGGTGCTAAGAACGGAGGTTGCAAGTTAATGTGTGAATTTATAAGTTGTACTGGAAGCAAATGGAGGTTATCAGACCACGTACTTGTGAGTACCTCTCAGTAAGTTTCGCTTTCAGTGGCGCCAGATGCTCCAAGTACTTACGCCCATCCTGATGGCGGTGTCGTAATTCGGTCACAAAATGAGCGTCATAATCATCGAATTAGAAAAACAAGCGTGCTCACAGCCTGGATCTGACCTTTATGGTCGGGTGGAAGAAGGCGATAGTCTCGATGTTGGGAGGGTAATTCATCGAGGACGATTCTGACAAAATCGCGGATTGTCAAGGAAATCAGGAGGCATACGGTCACACACGATCAAGAAACACTCACCTAGCACCTCGAACGAGGTATACAAAAGCCAACTCAATTTGATTTTGAGCCTCACATGCTTGTGCTCTGTTGAGGGTTAAGGAGACATATATCACAAAGTAAGTAACAATAACGCCATCAGTTGAGCAGATCAAAGTAAAGATTTCAAGGAAGCAGACTGAACTGATGATAAAGTTTTTTGGCGCTTTGGACATAGGCTTTGATAGGCAAGTTTGGGTCGAAAGGTACCTTTGCCAATTCAGCTAGCTCACTGATCGACTTAGGAGGGTGATCAACCAAGATGTAATTTGACTCCAATGACATCGCGAAGCAGAGACAAGAAATTGATGGTCATGAATAAGTGATGGTGGAGATAGACGCGATAGCCGAGATATTCTCATTGGTTAAGGTATTGTGGCGGTACAAGCTTCTTAGGAGAGACAAAGGATTTGAAACTTGCCCTTGTGAAGTTGAGTTCATGTTTTCAAAACAGATACAGATCTCCGGACATCATATTTACATACATCCTGTATACAGCTAAATACCACCCCCTTCTAGGAGTGGGTCCGGCCCTGCAGCTTCAGAGCCGAGTCAGACCCGGCCTCGGCCACGACACCCCCAAGGATGTTGCCAAGCAACACCGGGCAGGCCCCGGCTGAGGGCAGCCCTTTTTAAGCCTGTTCAAGAGCTTAGGACAGCTGCTTCATGACATCAATTTTTCAGCATTAAAGCTCTTTAAAACCCTCCAACCGGGGTTTCAGGGGTGAGTGCTACTCTACTTGGTTACCAGAAACCAAGTCCAAGGCACTCCACGTGAGTACCAATGGTAGCAAAAACCAAATGAGTGAAGTACCCAATCAGTTTTTGCGCAAACTCGTGCTCAAGCCACAGGCACTGATCTTGAACCTGCCTAGAAGCAGCACTGCCACAGTTACTTTACTGTTTACAGTGAAGTAATTTTTTTCAGTATAAGTATTGAGATACTTAGTCACAGCCCCCAATCATGAGTCACTGGCAGGCCAGTGCAACCCACTGACATCAACAAATTATCAGAAATGTATGAAATGGATATCAAACAATTATCAGCCATTTATTGAAAAGTTGGTGGGCAGGTGCTGGGATACCACCAAAATTGAGATGATGTCATATGACATCATAAAACTGTACAAAACTGCTCCTGTATTTCCCCACCAAGAATAGTGGCTCTCAAACCTGACCCGCTTTTCAAAAAACCCAGTTGACCCAGTTGTTTTTTGGCAGTAAGTTTGTGTATCAAGTTGACATTTGTTGACAGCTCCCAGCCAAAAATTCAACTGGGGCAACCGGGTTTTTTGAAACTGGGTCAGGTTTGAGAGCCACTAATATATAGTCTATCAACGGTCATCACGTAAATTGACTGAGTTATTGAGGTTTGAAAAAAAAATCACAGACAAAAAATACTACTTCTGCACTATACATAAGCCATGAATCATGAATATTGTTCAAGTTTACAAGTATACATACACATAAAAATTGATATTCTTTTCCGAAACATGTGTCTCCACATTTTTCTTTCCTACAGTCTTCCTGTATGAGCAGTATTTCTATATGTAATTGTGGACTTTACACAGGCAGTCAAATTTTTCATTGATTCATTGATTGCGGGAAGAATATGGCAAAGTTTATTGCAGGAACCTTTGGTAAATCCCGTTTGCATGTATATCAATCAATTGGAGCACAATTTTTGGTCATGTCTTGTCAATTTGCCTGAAGGGCAAAGAATTGCAGAAAATCAATCTTCCACACACAATCAGGAATTACATATGGAGAAACTGCTCATATAGGAAGACTGCAGGGGAGAAAGATGTGGAGACACATGTTGCGGAAAAGAATATCAAACTTTCTGTGTATGTATATTTATAAACATGGAAGATATTCAGGAATCATGTGTTGCGTATACACAGTGCCCGTGGAGAAGGCCCCCGACGTTGGGGGCCCAAAGCTCTTGGCAAGTTTGTTGCATTTGTGTCATTTTTGTGGCCCAAATGTGTACAATTATCAACAAAGGGGAAAGATTGGAAGAATATTGGTTACACTGAACTTCATCCGTCTGAGTCAAGCCTCAGACAGACTAGGAGAAGCACGGCCCTGAACACTCAGTATTAACCACTGAACACTCATCTTTCCCTGCTGAATGCTCAGTGTTCCTCACTGAACACCTGGAAGCTGCCTATGAACTATCCTGGCCTCAAGAAAAGTTAGTGACCATTGCCCATTAGGATGCCAGTGGGGACTTTTAAGTTTGTGCCCTTTCCATGTTGGAGAGCCAGCCCACACATCCGGACACACCTGCGGGGTCAGATCCTGTCAGATCAGATGAGTGGTCAACCATTGGGTAACTCCTCCTATGTATGTAAGGAGTACATAAATTCATAATGTCAGTTCATGGTATGTGATCCAACTTGACTCTTGACTTCTTCTCATTCTCATCATCACTGTTGGATTGGTATTTGATAGCAGTATACTAATCCTTGTCACTTTTCAATAATTTCTTGGTAGATTGGTATCAATATAATTTCTTAAATATGTGAAAATCAATTTTGATTTTTATTCACAAAAATCAATTACAAACCCAATTCCACATCAAATCCCACTCTCAATCCAATCCAACATATCTCAACTTTTCTCAAAATCTCATCAAAATACTGATCCACTTTTCAAATCAGCATGAACTCAAATCCATCACCACCTGAGCCAAATTCTCTGATTGGTCGCCCGCTTCTTGAAGGATGGTCAATCCTTCTCTCTCTATCTATGTAGATATATTTTGAACCCATTCTTCCATCACTCTGATATTAGGATGTTGAAGAAAAAGCAAAAAGTTGACCAATCTCACCTACCTGGCTTGTTGCTACCGCAATCTGACTATGTATCTCTTTCTTTTATTCCCCAGAGGATCTGCAATGCAATATCTCTATTTGACCAATCAAACTGCTACCCTCTCATACTCTTTTTCACCTCAGTCAAGAATCATGGATTCAGTCTACATCAGTCCAGCATCAATCTCAATCGCTCAACTTTCAAAGTCAAATCATATCAATTTTGGTGGCTTGCTGGTTATGCACATCAAAACTCTTTTGAACTACAACTTTGTATGCTGGACACATGTTTCAAAATCCCTAGTTAATAACGGCGGTGTCCAAGAAAATGAGCGCCAAAAAAGACGTCTCAAAGCAGCAAAAAAGACTAACGGCTCAGATTCAAGTGGTGGACCTTCCCTCAGACTTGGTCTCAATTTTGCGGATCTCAATGCTGTAAGGCCACTTGATATGACCAAAATCTATCATTTGGTATGCCAGATGCAAGCGGTTAGTCTTTGTTTCATCTTGCATTGATTGAAACTAAATCTAACATCTCACCTTGCAGTTAATGTTATTTACACTTTAGCAACTTGTAGCCCTCAAATCTATACAAACTCCCTCACCTCATCCATTTGTCAAAAGTTTTGAGGCAAGTCATCAGAGGTCATACCTGCAGGATCAAATCAATTGACAATTTATGAAAGTGGTTCTACCAATGGTGAGCCGTCAGGTGTCTTCCCTTGGGAGAAGCCTAGCTTGTTTGTGTAAGCCTTTTTTCATCCAGTATGATTGTGTTTGCGATTTCCATACAGGTGTAGATGTGTACACACAAGTTTACAATTCCTGAACTGAACCTCACAAACTGATGGCTTGTGTGGTCATTTCAGGCGCAATGTAATGGCCAGAAACAAATATCTTGAACATATTGGCAAAGTAACGGTTTCACATGAACTTGGACCAGAAAAAGGCACAATCGAATTCAAGCCAGGTACAACCTTTGGCGGTGAAGGATTGCGAAAAAGGGTTGAGATCCAAGTTATGAATGATGATGGTGAAGTACAAGCAACTGTGGTTGCCAAATGGGATAGCGGATTAGTTCAGTCAGACACAGATGAGTGGGTGTTTGAAGCCAATCCAATGCCTGAGTTTCCATTGGATTATTATGGCTTTAGTCAATTTGCAATCAAATTGAACAAGATCACCGAAGATTTGAGACCTGAATCAAGATTGGCACCAACAGACTCAAGGTTAAGACCTGATCAACTTCTGATAGAAGAGGGGAAGATTGACAAAGCTGCAGCCGTGAGATTAAAAAATGACAATGGGTTAGACGGAGGAAGGCAGACCATGTACTGGTTTGGTTTGAATAGTTTCCGGGATCTGAAGATTGGATTTATAAGGTCTGTGTTTTATCCTTGGTTATAGATGAACGTTCAAAGACTGTTGGTTGACCAATACTCTTTCTGTTGTGGTTTTCATTGGTTTTACTTTAGGGTGGTTATTTTGAGAACATTGAGAAAACAAAACCTGAATGAAAAGAGTCAGATCTCTTTTGAGGTTCCCTCAGGAGATGTTCCTAAAACACTAAAATCCTGAATTCAAACCCTTGGATAGAAAGTAACTTGGTCTTAGTACCAGGTCTTATCAACAATTTGATATTCCTCATCAAATAGTTTCTTCCTTCCTTATCTGTAACCTGTTGTTCTTGAGTCTTTTCATATGAAGAATTATGTGTATGATCAGTTTTTTTTGTGCGTGTGCTCATGATTACAATGTGACTAGCACATTGAGCGGCGGCCGCCGCTACCAAAGTCTCACATCAATGATACCAAGCTGATGTTACAATCTCCTCTCAGACCTTTGGGCAGGGAATTCACATCGATCTCAGTTTATAAAACCTAACACTCATGAGATTTTCATTGCATGATATCATCACATCATGTTACATGATTAACCCTGCTCCTAATCTCAAAGACCACACGAACCTAAGGGTGGTCCGAACACCATGTTGCTCTCAATATTTCATCTCCGACCTGCACCAACGTGTTCTGCTCATTACACCGGGATCCTGCACATTTGCTGAGATAGTGAAAGTGTTAGCACTATCAAAAGGTTAGCCCTATCCTTGAAATCAAGCCGACTCACTGATATCTCGGCACGTGTCAACTCAGTTCAAAAATGACATCTTATGCCATAAAGCGGGAAAACTTCAGACAGGTAAGCATCAACCAGGTTTGCAGCATTGGGATATATGAAAATGATATGTTCAAAACCTTCAGGTTTCCCCAAGCAAAGACTTTTTAGTTCCCTCAGAATCCTTTGCCAATAATTCCTTGAAGGAGTGTAATGCGTAATCATAACCCTCATATTTTTAAACAATCCCCACCGCAACCACTCAAAATTTGGTACCCTGGAGGTTGAATCGATACAACTGATTATCTTGAGCTTTGGAAAAAAGGTATGCCGTACTTTGTGTGGGAGCCAGTCCGGAAGGAAGTTTACAAACAGCGTCTCAAGACAATTCCGTACCGTTACTATGACTTTTGTAGGATGTTTGCGATATTCATGAGGTTTGTATTCTAGGGATTTGATATTGCCTTCCCAAGCTTGACAGAAATTGCTAATGGTGTCAATATTGTATGGGTGAGACACAAAGGAGAGGTGTTCCAAAAGTGGTAGAGAGCCCGACTCCAAACATAAACACCTTAAGCTGGCGAATTGAAGTGGCAGTGACTGCAAGCTAGTGATACTATTTAGCAAAGTTGTTAAAGAGGCGTAATTGTTCTCATGAAATCCCAATCGGCTGCCTCCAATTAAAAATACCGTAAGTCTTGGGAGTTGTACAATAGCATCTATGATTCTTCTTGAAAAAACAACGGGTCCCCCAAACTGCAATTTTAGATCAGTAAGACTTGTTGAGGTTCAATCAACACAAGCATACAAGTCTAGATTATGCTGATAGCAGAATCACCCCAATCTTCTTACATATATATACAACAATGAGATATCCTCCATCAGTCTTCTTTTCCTCATATATGAAAAGAAGAAGGTAAGTGAACTCATTTCTTTGTTCTTTCTTCTTGATCTTTGCGACCTCTTCTGACTTATGTTATCTTATTCTAGTCTCAGTTATTATCTTTGTTAGACCCAAGATTAGGCTCTGAACCTGTTTGTTTCCCTTAACTTAGACCGTGTTCTAAGACTTCCTCAAGACTTTGGCCACATAGATCAATGATCTGCTTGGCTTCCCGCATCATGATCATTCGCCGATCCAGTTTGTCGCTGCCAAGTCGTACGTCAAAAGCATGCAATGATCTTTGCACACCACTCAAATCTGCATTAAGATGTGAAAATGTGAATAATAGACTATCAAAGCACAGTCGGCGTAACTGCACTGTGCCGGTGGTGATCAAGATGTTTTTCAACGTTTTTGCCCAACCGATCCCCATGAAACTTGGATTTAGTCAGAGAGCTCGATAAGCAAGGGGCATAACCGTAGTTGACCATGACTTGCTCACTAATTGTAGGTTAAGCAACTCCACTATAGTTGTATGATCAAGAAAAGCGGGGTTGGTAGTGCTCAGGATCCTAGTAGCCTCCAAAGCGGGTCGACTTGTGAAGTGAGACAATATTACTCCAATGACTTTCACTGGCAGGAGCTGAGCAGGAGACATGATCAGTCCGGCCATATTTGAGGTAAACCTGTGAATTGACAATTGAAGAAAGCTTGCGCTTGAAACACATTATTGGGCAATAGTTGCACCTTGGGGTTGTGCACTGATCCGTTGGGGTCAAATAGCGTGGATTAGGAATAGTGGGATGCCACCTGTGATCCATCATTGTCCAAGACACAGGGGCAAAAATTGATGCTCACAACTATGTGAGCGTTGAAATTTTCCTGTTTTGTTCCCATTTGTTTCCCATTTGTTTCCCTTTTCTTTCTGTTTGTCAGCTGATTATGTGATCATCAGGAACTGAGCAGACAAACTAAGCCTTCCTCAGCATTTATTCCTGAGCAAAGAAGTCTGAGGAAGGGCTGATCCATCTGCTCAGCTGATCCTGAGCGGCATTCCCTGGTTCAGTAAGCTCCAAGGGATGCCACCAATGTATAGCTTAGGGGCTGAGCTGAACTGAGTATTCCCTTAGCTAAGTCTCTGAAGTATCCCCCAGATGGATCACAGAGCGCCAAGCTTGCCTCAAGCTTGATGGCTCCGGAATGAAGCCTGAGGCCCGTCTGCTTGTTCAACTGAGCTGCTCAGTTATTCCTCAGGGGCATCCCTGAGATCAGGAGGATCCGGAGGATTTCACTGCTCATTGGATGAGGGGCTGCTCAGTTATTCCTCAGGGGCATCCCTGAGATCAGGAGGATCCGGAGGATTTCACTGCTCATTGGATGAGGGCCTGCTCAGCTAGTCCTCAGGGGCATCCCTGAGATCAGGAGGATCCGGAGGATTTCACTGCTCATTGGATGAGGGCCTGCTCAGCTAGTCCTCAGGGGCATTCCTGGCCGGATCAGAAGGATCCATAGGATGTCACTGAGTATTGGCTGAGGGGCTGCTCAGTTGATCTCAGCCCCTCAGTGTGAAAAACTTTATCCGGGGATATCACTGAGGATTAGCTGAGCAATGAGCAGATGGGATGACACTTTTATCAGGCTTCATTCCTTAGCAAGGAAGTCTGAGAAAAGTCCGGCCCATCAGTGATCCAGTCAGGGGATGCTACTGAGTATTTGCTGAGCAGCTCAAATGGGACGCCCCTGGGCAGGCTTCTTCACTGAAAAATGAAGCCTCAGGAAGGTATAGTTCATGTGCTCATCTTCATTTTGAACAAATTGCTGAGTATTCAGTGCCTCATGAGCTGATCCTGAGTACTCATCAGGAATCAGTTATTGCTCATCCAAGATGGAAATGAGCCTTCTCAATAAATGTCAAGTAAAATATGAGAACCACAGGATGATCACCTGAACACAAACAAGATTGTGAATTGAATCAATCTGAAAGAAAATGAATCTTTTTTGGAGAATTCCAAAAAGTCTACAACGCTCACATGTATGTGAGTATCTACTTTGGCCCCTGTGAGAATGGCTTGAGGGAGCGTTTTTGTGACACATGGGTCACGTTTCCACTCACTCAAAAAATAAATCAGTGCACCCCCTTGGAAAACTACTTGATTCTACCAATCATGGTCATGCCATCAACCAATCCTCACATTGTGCTCGTGATTTCATAAAAACTATGCTGTCTCAGAGATAGACATAGAATTAAAATACTGACAAAGTGACTTAGAATTTCAATGTCCCCATGGTCAAAACCAGGCCACGTTGCTACACCACAGTTGCTCTCAGCAAAAAAGGGAAAACAAAATTGTGCACTGGTATTGAATCATCAAGCCTGAAAGATCAGTCATAAAGTTCCCGCAAAGAAGCATAATTTGTTTGATTACATAACAGTTATGACCCACAGTGTCATAGCTTGCTCTTTTTGAATTCAACTTCTTGCTCGTAACACTTTACCACTTCTCTCTTATACAACTCCCATTCCACACTTGATTTTCCCTCTCTCATTTTGAGCAAACCCTTGATCCAGTTGAGCAAAGCCTCATTGATCTGTAGCAAACATCCAAATTGTGTGATCGGTGAGTTCCTGGGCGGGATTGGAACCACACCTTCATTGTATCACAGCCCCCAGCTACTAGGCTCTGGCAGGCCAGAGATTACCTTGGCTTCATGAAAGATTCATGAAAGATTCAGGAACATTTCCAACTGACTTCAACATAATATCATATGGGGCCATTTGCCCAATACCCAAACCGCTCCGCTCCAAATATTGGTTTCAGAGCGGTTTCAGAGCGTTTTTTTGGGTCCGCTACGGCCCTTGCATTACATAGTGGATGCTACGCACTGAAACCCCAACCCCGTGTTTTCCATAGCAGAGCCACCAAAACACAATGGGCCGGGGTCTTGGGTACTCCGATATATATCGGAGTGATACAGTCAATGGTGGAGGGGTATCACTCACCCCACCCCTTGTTCTCATCTCACCAGATCAAAACAGAACGCCTCACGCCATCTTAGCTCGATTCGACCAATGGAACCACCCTGGATGAGGCTTCGATGGCTCACCTGTGGTCCATCCGACTGCCGAAAGCTGGTATATATGTTGATTTGGTAAGTCCCATTTGACCGATCAAATCTCTGATCGTATCTTAGAAAGTGACCCACCTATTCCTTTCCTTCTTTCAAATCAATTCTTCAATTTCTTTCATCCAATTCAATTCATTCAATCATATCTAAACATGGCCATCACCAAATCCCCCTCCCAATCCCAATACTCGTTGAAAAGTGCTGGCCTTCAAGTACCAAAAGCATTGAGTGCTTGAACCCTCAGACCACCAAGCCCCTCTCGACCAGCACCAGGCTTTGTGGCTACGCCAAAAGACTCCCGTACAACTCTTACACTTCCTTCTGATGACAACCAAAGTTCAACTGGTCCTCTCGCTGATTGTTCTGATTCACCTCAACCCCCTACTGTTCCCACAAAGAAGAAGACCAGTCAAGCCTCAGCTGCTGCCAAACCAACTGGCAAAGGCAAGGTAAGCTTTGTATTTCACACCACAGACTAACAATGTATCTTATTTGTTGGTGTTGGTAATTGTCTTAATATCCTAGTCTCGCTCATCAACCAGCAAACGATCCAAATCACCCTCAGGAAGTTCAAAGGGTTTCTCACCATCACCCTGACCAACCAAGAAAACAAAAGATGTGAGTGAACTATCTTCTTTTAGCCTCTTACTACAGACAATTACTAACCTCCTTTTTCCTTTATAGGCAGCCTACAAGGTACATGAAGACGTCAAGTTGTCCCAAGGATCCGATGTTGAGATAGTTGGGACCAGCGAGCCGGGCTACATGGATGTTCAAAGTGCTCGTGTGAGAGAACTACTGACATTCTTTGAGCCTCCTAAAGTAAGTCAACTATTCATTTATTTCCATATTTGTTTCATAAATGGCTAGCCCTGGTGATATTCTCTGTTTTGCTAATGTCTAGGGACGCAGTTATAAGTGTCATTTCTGTAATCAAACGTTCTTGCGTCATCCGACCTCGTACTGGAACTTATGGGGGCACCGCAACGGGAACGAGAAATGCCCAGTGTGCACAATGCGCCATAAAGCTATCAAAGCTGGCTTCAAACTTCCACCTGCCTATGAACCCAAGTCAGACAAAAAGAAGGACTCGACCTTGGACGCCTTTGTCAGTGGACCTATCTTCTCCGTTGACTTATTGAACACCATACTTGTCATATGGATTGTTCGACATGCACTCCCCTGGATCCAATTCCACGACCCTGCCCTACGTGCCGCTTTCTATTCCGTCAATTGCGGAGCGGTTATTTGATCTACGGCTTGGTCCTCTAAGAAGTCCGTCCAGCTTTTTTCAGGCTTACACAGCCAGGCAATCAAGAACCTTCAGGTAAGTTTTTTTTTTGACTTTCTCACAAGCTTTGTATTTTCATTGTACTGATGATTGTATGATAGGAAAATCAAGGTAAATTTTGTTTAATTCACGATGTTTGGACAACAAAAGGAAATCGCTATGCCTTTGTTGGTGCGACGGCCAATTACATCAACAACAAATGGGAATATAGATCAACTCATCTCACTCTGAAAATGGTTGCATGGCATCATTTTGGCGCCTTGCTGGCCAGACCAATTGGCCGGTTTTTAATCCGACTTACCCGCTTGTACTTGTGTAACCCCTTACACCCTTCCCTCCTAAAAATAAAAGTTTAACCGCATTTGTAGCACCATGAGAAAATGAAACAATATAAGATAGAAACCTAAGTTTGTAAAAAAAATGGCATGACTCGCCCCAATAAATGTGACCATAACTCGTCCCTGAGAAAATTAAAGAAAATCATTGAATTGAATAACTGAAAAGCAAATTTTGTAAAGAAAAGAAAGCAGAAAGAAAAAAAGGAAAACTATTTAAAGGTCGTGATCTTGAAGAAATTGTTATTCATGGTTTTTTTTCATCATTGATATATATATTTGTCGTCAATCAAAGTGTGAACGTTAGAGATGAATTAATCAGTTGTTGAGTCTTGCATCCTGAATCACGAGTTAATGATATAATGGATCTTGCACATTGAAGTAAATTAATTGAGTGAATCTTTTGTCTTGACACTTGTTTTGTTATAGGATCTGTTATTTGGAAGAGAGTTCTGCTTGCCAGCCGCTTCACTTGTAATATTTCAAAAAAAATTATCAAACTCACTTGCGGGGGTGCTAGCGCAATTAATGCACACCCCCATGTCAACGTCCTAGCTTGCCTCAAAGGCATCCAGATCCTGGTTCCATGAGGTTGTTTTCGGCGGAGACAAAGTCACTGTTATGACTGCAAGATTCCTCGCCTTCTACCGATCTTTGTTGAACGTCTTGATTTTTGAGTAAGAATCTGTTATTTTGGAGGAAATAAAGCTTGCCAACTGTGTCTTTACTACTTGAATCAAGAGAAATATCAAACTCACTTGCGGGGGTGCTAGCGCAAAATTTGCACACCCCCTCGTCACGTTTCGTAGCATGCCCCAAGGGCTCCTGTCCAGGACCGTTTGGGGTTGTTTTCCGAACTGACGAAACCGTGTCGACAGCTGAAATCGTGGTTTCCGCCGCGTCAGTACCTTTTCCATGGTAAAGTTTTAATTTTGAAATATGAAAAACTGGATGAGTTGAGTTGTCCGGTTGAAGATGTAATCGGAAATCTTGACCAGCGTTCAAGACCTCTTGAACTTCATATGGACCATTGTAGCGTGCTTGGAGTTTCTTTGTCGGTCTTCCCTTCCCACCTACAATCTGCTGCCGATTGGTGCTATCGACCATGACTCAGTCACCTACGGCAAAAGCAGTTCCTTTGCGGCGACGTCGATTGTAGTGTAAAGCTTGCCCTACTCGGTTGCACCACAGTCGATCCCTCCACGCAGCCCACTCAGCTTCTCTAAGCTCAATCCAATGCTTCACATCGTCGTTATCAGCCTCTGATAGACTCTGGATGGGAAGCAACTGCGGGATTCGGCCGCAGACAAAGTGGAACGGTGAGACACCCGTTGAGGTGTTTACCGCAGAATTGACAGCAAATTCAGCCAACGGTAAACTTTGTTGCCACTTGCCATGTTTCTAACCAGAAAAATGTCGCAAGATTTGCCCAACTGTTTTGTCTGAGCGCTCGCTACGACCATCTGCTTGCGGATGGTAGGACGTCGTCAGTTGAATACGGACCCCCAGCAATTTGTGTAGTCGTTGCCAAAATTTGGAGGTCCAAGCCTTGTCACGATCTCCAATGATTGATTCAGGCAGCCCGAATATTGAAGACCAAGCTGTGAAAAGTCTGCTTGCTGATTTCTCTGCCGTGTCCCACTGAGAAGCTGGAATAAGTCGCACAAAGCCTGTTAGTCAACAAGTACAGGACAGTATCATATCATACCCTGCGACCTTTGGGAAGGGACCAATAAAGTCAATTGCTATTGACTGCATTGGTTGACTTGGAACCGCAGTACTCTGCATCTTTCCGGTGGTTGATGATGTGCGTGCTTTATTACGCTGGCAGGAGTCACATGCTCGAAGTTGTCCTTCGACGTCCTTTGCCATACTTGGCCAAAAAAAAGTACTTCTCAGACTTGTTGATGTCTTTAGCGTTCCGAGGTGTCCTAAGGCTGAATGAGCTTGCTCAATGAATTCCGCACGCAAATTGCCATAAGAAGGGATCACCAAACGTCCATCCAGATACATGAGATCATCTTTTATAATACAGTCCTCTCGCAACGGCGAAACTTTGCGCAGCTTAACGCAAAAAGCATCGTGTTGGTACCCTTCCTTAATTGCTTGGAGTTTGTCCTCCCCCAGTCTGGCACGCACTTCATACGCTGCAATATCTTCTCGGCAAGACAGAGCATCTGCAACTGAATTATCCTATCCTTTGAGGTACTTGAAATTCAAATCAAACTGGGACATGGTTTCTAACCAACGTGCTTGACAACGGCTAAGATTGCGTTGTGTCAAGAGAGTTGTTAAGGAATGGTGGTCCGACATAACATTAAACCGCATACCCAAAAGCAAAAGGCGCCATTTGTTGAGAGCATTGATAACTGCCAGGAGCTCCTGCTTGTGAACTGGATAGTTCTTCTCCGCAGGGTTCATTGTTTGGCTTTCATAGGCTATTGGTGATGCTGATTCCCATTCAAGTCCTTGGAATAAATCCGTGCCCAGTCCATTTCCGCTGGCGTCTGTAAATAGCCAAAGTGGTTCATTTGACTTGTAATCGAGGTTACAGAGTACCAGCAAAGTTGTAATTAGCCGCTTGATGTTGTTGAAGGCTGTTTCTTTGGCTTTGCCCCACACAAACGGTTTTCCTTTCAACAATGTACTTGTCAATGGAGTCAAAGTACCTACATAATGCGACAAACTGTCAATGAATTCTTTCATCCATTGAGCGGTGCCCAAGAACTTAAGCAGCTGCTTTGAACTCGTTGGTGAAGACCACTTTGAAATCTTTTCCACCTTCTTGTCATCTGGACAGATACCGGCCTCACTGATTTGATGACCCAAAAATTTAATTTCCCGCCTGAACAGTTTACTTTTCTTTATTGAGCAATAAAGTTTTGCAGCACGTAACCTTTCCAAAACTTGCCGCAAATGAATCTCGTGTTCTTCAATTGACTGTGAAAAAATCACAATATCGTCAATGTAGACAATACAGATTTTTCCCACTAAATCCCCCAAAATTTCCTCATTTCGTGCTTGATGTGTTGCCGGACCATTGGTAAGTCCCATTGGCATCACAACCCATTCATACAGACCCCAAGGAGTTTTCACCGCCGTCAGCGGGATGTCCTCCTCTCGCATACAATCCTGAAAAAACGAGCTAATTTGATCTATCACAGACCAAACTTTCCCTGTTGCTACTAACCGCACTGATTCATTTACATTCCGAAGTGGAGACCGATCCTTGACAGTATATTTGTTTAAGGTACGATAGTCGCAGACCCACCGTGGTAATTCGGAAGGATCCTTTTCAGGGATTATCATTGACGGTGATGCATATTGACGCTGAGATTGCCGCAGTCTTCCCGCTTTAACATGTTGGTCAAGCAATTTTTTCCAGGCGTCTAAATATCTTTGTGGATAGCCATATTGCTTCTCATTGATTGTGACATTAGGATCAGTCAGAATGATCTTATGCCTTATACGTCTATTCACATCCGGTAAACCTTCCGGGAAAGTTTCATCCAGCGCTTCCTCCTCCTTGACTGGAGGAAGCTCTGCCGGGAAGAGGTCCTCAAACTCTTGTAGAACCTTTGACTCACAATCACTCAGATCTTGAGCCTTGGAAACCTCTTCAAGATTCTCCAGAGCACACAGCAAGCGTTTCAATTCAGACTGCATTTCTTTTTCATAAAAAACCTTTCCGGTTGAAGAATGTACTACACAACGGCGATGAAGTGACACAACTAGTTTGAATTTTGATGAAAACAGAGCGCCAAGGATCATGTCATGTGAGGAACTTAAAGGCGCCAGCTTGAAGAAAACCGCCCCAAAGCGCATACTAGGAGTATCGCACTTCAAATTAGCCATTGCAAACTCTTTCAATGTTAGAGGAGTTCCTTCCGTAGGGATAGCTAGGCGTACCTCGACGGGTGAAACCAGAGGCCTTTGAGGAATCCGCAATTAACGCATAATTCGGTCCGATAAAAGGTTTGTCCCCGCTCCTGAGTCAATAAGCGCACAAACCAATTTTCCATTGCAAGTCAGCTCTAGGATGATAGGAGCCACAGACTTAGAAGGTACGCACATTCTTCTCCCGTCAATTGATCTTCAATTAGAGTAGCCTGAAACTGATCTGCCTCTTCATACGCGGCAATATCTTCTGCCATCATCTCGGAGACATTTTCGACCACCGCTACACGGGTCACCAATGGTGCAATTGGTGGTCGTCCCGCTGGTCTTTGAGTTGGTGCACCGGGAGGATTAGTTGAATTTGATGCTGGTGGTGCACGACGAGTTCTTGGTCCGGGATGAAAATCAAGTGGAACAGATAAGAACCGATTTCTTCTTTGATTACACGTTGGACTGTTACACTTCTCTTCACAAGTTGCACAAATACCAGATCTTCTGAGATATTCATGATATCTCCAAGCGTTTTCGGCTCTTTCTTCTTCTGTTCTTTGTCTAAGAGGAGGTATAGGTCGAGCAGAACTGGTTGTTGGAGCACTAGCACTGGTAGTAACTGTGTTTGATCGGGTCTTGACCGATGGGTCAGATAATAAACGACTGTGTGTGAGAAGACAATAAATTCCATCTGCGGTGTCTTTGAATCTTTGAAAACTGAACGGATTTCCTCGGAGGTGTCCTTCTCTTTTGACCATATCCTGAACAAGTTGAGGAGCTCCCCATGTGTTATGTTGAGCAAGATGAAGATCGGTGATTTGACCGAAAGGTTTGATGATTCTCTGTAAGCCTTGCACCTGAGTGACATAAGCATCAAAAGTCTCTCCAGGCTTGATCTTGAGCCGCCGTAATGCATTCTCAGTATCCAATAGCCACGCATAAGGTAGTGTTCCAATCGCCATCAACTGCATAGCTCCATCCCAAGTCTCTCTTCTCAATTCTTCCTTATTTGATTGATACCAGGCCGATAACTCTTTGTTATCCAACAATGAGCCTAGCAACTTGAGTTTTTCCCGATCATCTACATTCTTGATCTCAAAAGTCTCCTCAATGAGACTACGCCAGTGAAACAGATCAGCGGGGTTGCCAAATTTTCCACTGAACTTCGGTAGGTTGCTAAGTTTGACTTGACTTGCAGTGGTTGATTGAGCTATGTTGATTGTTGAAACCGCAACGGTATGAGCATCAGGAACCCGATCTCTTGTTACAGATGGAATATGTGCCGCTGAAGAATAACCGGTCGTCAATGGCGAAGGATTGATTGGTCTAGAACTAACCATCGCAGGTGTTGATTGAACTGGATGTGGGTACGACGCCGGTGGATTGGTTGGTATTTCCTCAGCCCAACTCACACGTTTCTGAGGCGCGAAAATTGCCGCTGGTCGATGACTCTGGTTTGTCTCGCTCCTTGACTGATGCAAAGCATTACTAGCTTGGGCCACCGGTTGATTTCTTGGCGGCGGCGTCGGTGCAGTTGGGGTTTCATGAAGATAACGGCTGAATGTGTTACCACCACTTGGTTGATCACCTTCTACTTGATTGGCCTCAGTTGATGGTTGAGGATTTTCAGGAGACTGAATCTGGGTACGATTTGCTAGAAGCTCTCGGACCATTTTCTGCAATTCCGCAGTTTCTCTTTGTGACTGATCTAGCTCAGCAGTCCGCATTTCTAAACTCTGAACTTGCGACTGCAGAGCTCAAATGGTCTCGGTGTCTTCTTCTCGTGACATGGTGTTTCCGAGGTCGGGTGCAAGGGTGATGCCTGTAGTTGTCTCGGTAGATTTTCTCGCCACGGAAGTGTCTTGAGGAAGGAAACCAGGCGGATGAGGCGTGCAAGCAGGACCTAATAGTTTATTGAAGTGAAGGTCGATCACAGTCTTTTCAGTTGCCAATGGTGACACTTGAATTGGCAAGAATTTCAATTTCAGAGCTTCTTCTGGGTTAGTTTTCACAAAAGAGGAGGCGTAGACGACTCATTCCAATACCGAAGCCAGTGATCCAGAGGCTTCAGGTTTCCACAAATAGTTAGGAGGTCGTCCTGCTGGTGGACTTTCAGTGTCTGGTGGCGGCGCTGCTTTAGCCTTTTCTTTCCTGGCTTGACGTAATAACGAGTCAGGATTGTCTAGGTAGTTGTGGGGTTTCCGTGATAAGGGTTCAGACATCCGATAGACACAGGAAGTCTGGGCTAAAGGCAATAATGATGATGTTGAAAACTGAATAGATTTGACAGCTGTGACAGAAGTTGACCAAAAAGAATACTTTGAAAGACAGGGTGACAGAAATGGTTGCAGAGCCGATTGACAGAATGTCCCGAAGGACAGGGCAGATAAGACAGATAAAGTAAGAGATGAGATTGTGAAAAAAATGTTGGTGTTTGTAACTTTAACTTTGAAGTGAGCAAGTTAAAAAAAGTGCAAGGTTCTCGTGAGAACCTTCACTAGCGTCCGGATGATAATCCGGCACGACTTCTCAAGAGAGCACGATCGGACAATAACTTGGAACTTCGTTATATGAATTACGAACTGGTTCCAAAAAGTCCAGAGGTAGGCTCTCAGAGGAGTCAGTAAAACTAATAATGAAAACACAAAAGATGAGAAAAATAAAGAAATAAGCTCACCTGGTTCCAGAAAGTCCAGAGGTAGGCTCTCAGAGGAGTCAGTAAAACTAATAATGAAAACACAAAAGATGAGAAACATAAAGAAATAAGCTCACCTCGTTCCAGAAAGTCCAGAGGTAGGCTCTCAGAGGAGTGAGGACTTTCCGAAACCAGGCGTGGAGCAAGAAGATATAACGTGGTCTAACTAATCCCACAATCTAATCCCATGATTACCCGCTTGTACTTGTGTAACCCCTTACACTATTTCGGCTTCAGAGTGGCACACGGTAGAGATGGTGAACAAGGTTCTGAAGGTACGTGGCTCCCTTTGATCTTCCTACGTTTTGTTATGTTTATTTGTTTTTGTAGACTTTTGTTGAAGCTACAGCTTGAGTGGAGGGTAATTGGCCTACTGGATGTATTCTCTTGGCTGAATACAAGAGGGTAATCAAAGAACTCAAGCAACATCAAGCTGAAGCATGCATTTTCCCAAGTCTTGACAATGCCATCAAGGTGATGATCAAATGGCTGACCGATTACCAAGAGGAGGCTGCCAGCTGTGAAGCCATAGTACTTGCAACAATCCTCAACCCACAATTTTGAGTAAAGTTGTTCAGCCTCCACTATCCTGTACATGAAGCCTCATCTCAGGAGATTCTCAAGTGCACATTCAACGCTGTGGTTGAAGAAAGGAAGACTCACGAGCCAACTCCACCACCCAAAGATTGCGACGAGTCTGCCAATCCTGATGAATTTGATGTTTTTGGAACCGATAAAGGTCCAAGTCAACCTTTGACTTCAGAGCTAGAAGAATATTTACATGGTAAATTCCCAATCAGAAAGGATCACACTCCTCTTCAGTGGTGGCAGGTTTGTCTATTTCTTTTCCATCTCCTCATTCATTCATTCCGTCTAACTAACTACCTAATGGTTCGATTTACAGGAACACAAAAGTCATTTCCCTATCCTAGCGACGCTTGCCCGCGATTACTTATCCATTTTGGCCACATCATGTGCATGTGAGCGCACATTTTCAGCCGCTGCCGACATGTGTACCCCATCGAGAGGTAGTATGTTACCTTAAACCATGGAGCGGCTTGTAGGCTTGCAAGCTTGGTTGAAGGAGGGAATTGTCCCTGATGCAGAATTGGAGAAGCTTCCAAAGCACTTCAAGCCTATGTGGACACGATGGCCAAGTCCAAGAAACCCCAATAGTCTCTTGTTTTTTTTCTCACTCCAAAACAAAATTGTTTTCTTTTTATGTGTGTGTTTCTTTCTCATATCTTTTTCCTCTAAAGAGTTTACATCTACTCTACTTGTCCTCCTACAAGCTTGGACATGTACACATTGTGGTGAAATACTTTTTTTCCTTCTCTTTGACTTTATCTGCAAAATATTGCAATATAGCGCGATATATAGCAACTGTACTTACATTGCAATATATTGCGCTATACTTTGGTGAAATTGCGATTGCCCTGCTTTGATACCAAGCAAGCTTTTTATTTGTGTAAATAGCGAAGTTGAAGCGGAGCGTTTCATAGGGCTGACTCCGCAGCGCCATGAAATTGGTTGAAATTTCATAGTGTTTCGCAGCGGTTCGGGTATTGATTTGCCTGTCCAACCACCACAATTCTGATGTCATCATATGACATCATGAATCTGTACACACCTGCTACTGTATTCACAGACCAAGAATATATAGTCTATTGAACTTTATCATGTAAATTGACTGAGTTATTGAGGTTTGAAAAACAAAAACACAGATAAAAAATACCATTTTTGTACTATACTTAAGACTGGGATCTTGGATATCTTAAATCTTTATCAATATACATAGAAAATAGATTTTATATACCACTGTACAATACATGTTCCTACATTTTTTATTTTTGCAGCCTTTGTCCCAAAGGCGTATTTCTATATGTAATTGTGAATTCTACATGAGCAGTCCAATCTTTCCCTGATTTGTTGATTCTAGGAAGGATATGATTAATTGATGACAGAAACTTTTGGAAATTATTATTTACATGCATATCAGTCTATTTGTGCCTAATTTGGGCCCTACAATTCATCACCATTTGCCTCAAGGTCAAAGAACTTCAGAAGTTCCAACTTCTATCCATAATCCACAATTACATATAAAAATACTACCCATAGACAAAGGCTGTAGGGAACAGAAATGTGGAGAAACATAGTGCGGAAAATATTATCAAATTCAATGTATATGTATATTGACAAAGATTGAAGATATTCAAGATCCCAGTCTTGTGTATAGTACAAAAATAGTATTTTTTATCCATGAGTTTTTTTCAAACCTCAATAACTCACACTACACATCAGTAGTTTTCTTTACCGCCCGGTAAAGATTACATTTTGTGTAGTGTCAGTCAATTTACATGATAAAGTCTAATAAACTATATATTCTGAACTGTGAATACAGGAGCAGGTGTGTACATAGTTATGACGTCATATGATGACATCGAAATTTTGGTGGTTGGACAGGCAAATGGTCCCACATGATATTATGTTGAAGTCAATTTGAAATCTTTCTGAATCTTTCATGAACCTATGATGAATCTTTCATGGAGTCAGTGGTAGGCTCTGGCAGGCCAGAGCCTAGTAGATGGGGGCTGTGTATGTTGTTGAAGGGGTGGTCTGGTGAGTCTCATCTGACGCCCATATAGATTCCACCACACCGTTGCAGAGATCCAGAGCCAATTCCCTGTGGTATTGATTTAGGAGGAAATAAGTCCCTGCGGTGTCTCCTAGATAATCCAACACCTGAACCCAGTGAAGCGCACCTGTACTACAATCAATACGGGTGAAAATAGTGTTGGTATAAGCACTGACATCACGGTTGTTGTGTGCATTGTTGTTAAATCCATCACGCGTCACCACCACACTTGAAGCAAATATGTTTGCGTTTGGTGATTTCGACCAATCTTTGTCAGCAAAAGATGGAACCTCATACTTGATTGCCAAGTATTGATTTGATTTGAAAGCATGCATGCACATTGTCAACATCCACTGTGCAAGAGTTTCATTGATTAAGGCAAGATCGAGCATCCTCTCTTCATCCTCAAGGATTAATTCCACACTCTTCCCAGTCTTGGCATTCAAAGCAGTGGCCCCTAAACAGGCGATTAATCAGGTCGTTAGTGCTATTTGAGCATCCAATCTCATTGACATGCTGTGAGAAAGCAACTAAACCATTTTGCAACCTTTATCCAATCCTGGCCTAAATCCTGCAGATCTCATTTCCCCCCAATCTTCCAATCCCTTTACTGAACCATTGATTTCAACCTTTCCTCTTGCCAATGTGTGTTGATATAAATTCTGGACCACAAATTCCATATCCTACCTCTTCTCAGCGGATATGTTGGAGAAAGGGATGAATCAATTCACTTGAAGTACCTTCCAAGTATCCACACCCAATAGAACCAAGTTTCCGAAGCTGATTCTGAGTTGGGGCTTGGTTGGTAAGGCTTTCAGATTGTACTTTTCAAGAAAGTATATGCACAAATGATAGGTATTCCAAACTGGCGGCTCAGTTCTGCACGCAGAGACTCAAAAGCTGAGAATCTTGACTCAATTCAATCCGCATGGTTCCCATGCTCATGCTTAAGCTTCCACTTGGCTTTCATTTCCCCACGACTCTTGTTTCACATCTTTTGATATTCAAGACTGCTTTTGGATCGTTTTTGCTTCTTCTTGGATCTTGCCTGTTCCTCACTATAACAAAGCAGAAAGGGGCCAAGAGAGCAAAAAGCACTGAATCAGCACTTGGAACCATACTTGTATGGTCAGTGAATTGCAGGTCTCTGAATGTGCTGCTGCACATCGTTGAAACAAAGCCTCCTAAAGTAACATCCTGAAACCCCAAGCAAAATAACAGATGGACATCAAAAACATACCTCTTACCACTGTCCTGCGATTTGAACCCCCACACTGATATGGTGTAAGCAGAGATCGGGAAAGAAACAACCACATGAATAACAACAACCAAGGATAAAGATGGATTTCAATGGGGGTTAAGCCAGTCACAAAGTGGTGATCCCCAATATTGATAGAACAATAAGACAAAACATATAATTCAGTATCAAGCATGACGATGAATCATGAACTCATGGTGTGTCACCAGTGATTAAACCACGGCCACTGAGACCACATTGCGCCAAACCTGATGATAATTATCTGCAGTATTGCAGAAGAGGAACTGGCAACCAAAAAACTCACTTTAGATGTGGTTCGAGATCACACTTGAAAATTGGTCTTGCGGCAACAGTCTCGTCCAAAGAGAAACAATAACCTGATCACGGATGCAAGGAGTGAATCACGTTAGTAACACGTTTTCTCAAGCCAGGAGACAAAGTTAACACTGGTTCAAAATTTTCTCCAGCCCCAAGTGGATGGCACCTTGATACCTGTAGAATCACGGATTAGAGCCACCAAGACTACGGTTCCTTCCCACATTTGGAACTGGGATCCTGTTATCTTGGACATTGATTATCTGTTAAACTATGGACACCAAGACAATATCCACCCAAGCCTTTGAAATTGACTCCTGGATGACTTAATGCCCGCAAGCTACATACCTTGAACAAAGGCTGTATCAGAAACAGCTCCACTACATGGACCAACTTGATGAATCGCGAAGTCTTGAACCGGATCAGTATCCTTTGTGCGTTACTTCCAGTCAGTTGATGAAGCTGAAAACATTCACAGCCCCCAGCTACTAGGCTCTGGCAGGCCAGAGATTACCTCGGCGTCATGAAAGATTCATGAAAGATTCAGAAAGATTTCAAACTGACTTCAACATAATCATATGGGGCCATTTGCCTGTCCAACTACCAAAATTCTGATGTCATCATATGGCGTTGTAAATCTGTACACACCTGCTCCTGTATTGACTGATGAAGAATATATAGTTTATTAAACTTTATCATGTAAACTGACTGAGTTATTGAGGTTTCAAAAAAAATCAAGGATAAAAAATACTATTTTTGTACTATACATAAGACTGGGATCTTGGATATCTTAAATCTTTATCAACATACATATAACATAAATTTCATATTCCACTGTACAATACTTGTTTCTACATTTTTTATTTTTGCAGCCGTTGTCCAAAATGCATATTTCTATATGTAATTGTGAATTCTACATGAGCAGTCCAATCTTTCCCCAATTTTTTGATTCTAGGAAGGATACAAATAAATTGATGGCAGAAACTTTTGGAAATTATTATTTGCATGCATATCAGACTATTCGTGCCTAATTTGGGCCCTAAAATTCATCACAATTTGCCTCAAGGTCAAAGAACTTCAGAAAATCCAACCTCTGTATATAATCCACAATTACATATAAAAATACTACCCATAGACAAAGGCTGTAGGGAACAGAAATGTGGAGAAACATGTTGCGGAAAATATTATCAAATTCAATGTATATGTATATTGACAAAGATTGAAGATATTCAAGATCCCAGTCTTGTGTATAGTACAAAAATGGTATTTTCTATCCGTGATTTTTTTCAAACCTCAATAACTCAGTCAATCTACATGATAAAGTTTAATAGACTATATATTCTTGATCGGTGAGTACAGGAGCAGGTGTGCACAGATTTATGATGTCATATGACGACATTGGAATTTTGGTGGTCGGACAGGCAAATGGCCCCATATGATATTATGTTGAGGTCAGTTTGAAATATTTCTGGATCTGTCATGAATCTTTCATGGAGTCAGGGGTAGGCTCTGGCCTACCAGGGCCTAGTAGATGGGGGCTGTGATTGGGATCCAAGATATAGCTAATGAGGAACCGGATCAGAAATGGTGAATTAAGCAAGAGAAGGCTAAATACCTGATGAGAGCGCAACTTTGGGTAAGTCAAATTTGGAAGGGGAAAAAAATTGAGTTCAATTTATGGAAGCAAGGCTACTCAGGCTAACCCTGCGCTCCCGGTACCAAACGTGGCCATGCCTGTCTGTGTAAAGAAATAGAAATAAACTAAGCAGAGAAGAACAGGTAAATGAATAAACTGTGTAAAGATAAATAGTATAAATGAACGATGGATTAGATCTCTTTTGCCTTGCCCTTTCCCTTAACCGAATTCTTACCAAAGGCATAAATGTAAGACAAAGCATGAGAGCATTTACTGCCCTTGTCTAAGATGAGAACCTTTGTTCTACTGCATAGCTCGTGGCAGACACCAAATGGAGATCTCGCGCTAGGCTTGCAAGAACTGGATACTTAGAAACGTTAGCCTGCGCTGTGGTAATCAAAATGTTTGCACCAAGACCAAGATATATGCAGAAAGAACTCAATCAATCAATCAAGCAATTCAGAAAGAAACTGAGAATAACAAAATATTCATTTCAAGTGTCTTTTAAGGTCACCACCTATCAATAAAATTGATTATCATCTTCAATTTCTCCAAACTCAATCAATCTACTTCAATTATTTAAACCTGTCAAACTCTTCTAAAAATAACAAAACAACAGCAAACTCAAAAAACAAAAGAACTCTATAATTAAATCAATTTAAAAATCCACTGATAGAACTTCAACTCATCATCATTCAATGTTAATCTCTTCCACTTCAGTTTTTTATCTTATCTTAAAGTATTTATTTACTTTTGTTGAATCATAAACAATTTATTTCAAACATTTAAACTTGACAAAAGTACATAACTCAAAACAAAAAGAAACTATATACAAACATTTAAATTCTCCAATCAATGATCTTCTCCTTCAACAACTTCACCATCTCCACTTTCACCTAGGATTGAGTTGAAGAAAATCAAATTTAAGATTAGTTGATAGAAAGGGAGACAAATATATTCAAAACATGAATAGAGAGTTTAGAAGAATGGATTAGTATGTGATACAGATGAAGAAAGTGAAGGACTTACCAAAGAATCAAAAATCGATTTTTGGGGAGTGATGAAGGTAATTGGTGACAAAGCGAGCAATTGATTGATCGATTGATAAGAGTCTGAGGCTCGATTTGACTCGGACCGACCTAAAAACAAAGAAAAAAGAAAAACAATTCAATTAGATTCAATTAGAAACAAGAAGAGGTCAGAAGTTTGAAATGATGAAAACAAAAGAAGGACTTACAGTTAGGTTATGTTAGGTTTGAGATAGAGCAAGGTGTTGGGTATAAAAAGGGGTTTTGATTGTTTTGTGTGTGAGGAGTGTGTCTGATCGCGAAATTGTGTGTTTGTGGTTTTCTTTTTTCTTTTTTGAGCGTTATCGAGTTATTTTTGATCATTATCGAGTTAGCACAGCGAGATTGTTCTTCACGTTTCTTTTTCTTTGTCATCGAGTTGCTTTCTAGAAGAGAAAGCAGAAACCAAGTGAGGTATTGAATGTTAGTTTTCTTTCTTTAATTCATCGTATTGATAGTTGAAGTCGCGAGTAAAAGGAAACAAGAGTTTTACAAAAGACTTACTTTTATTTATTGTAGGGTTGCTGAGGAGTGTTATTGGTG
>NW_006768843.1:151937-217574 GCF_000204055.1 Melampsora larici-populina 98AG31 | reverse complement strand
TTTTGGCCTAGGGTATTAAGGTAGATTGGGGCAGTTACAGGTGTAAGTAGCTGGGTTTTGGAGGTACTAGGGTTTGTAGGGTAGTTTCGGGATCTGTAGGAATTTGGGAACAAGGTTTAGGTGGAATTTTTCAAGGTTTCTTTTTTTATCTCTTGCTGCGGGAATAACTTTTTGAGGAACTTTATTGGGAAAACATTGTAAAAGACATCTGTTTACAGTTTGTGTTTGAATTGTTTAACCTTTATGGGGATTCTTAAGCTGAACTAAAGCTTGTAGATTGGTATTTTCAAGGTTGGAGCTTAATTTTGGTGGTAGTAAGGTTGGCAAAGGAGTGTCTCACTGTATTTTGAGGGCAGCTTAACGGCGTTTTGGTTACGACTCTTGGTGGTTTATTCCCCTTGGGTTGTTTCTTCCCCTCTCGGCTCTGCCTACGCTCCACAGCGTAGGAGTTCTACAGCGCAAAAAGACATTAGATTAATATCACCATCTGAACAACCAAGAGAGAAAATATAAAAGTCGAAAACTTACCTTCCACCAACCCAGAGGGGTTTGACCAGATTCCACAGCATCGTGGCCATCCAGATACCTTTGCAGTTCAGCTTTGCGTGCCTCAGTGCCATCAGCAGAGGATTGAGTTGCCACAAAAAGTTCATAACCGTACAAATGTGTCTCCATTGGTTGGGAAACACTAGGAGAAGGTGAAGATGGTGTGTAAAGCTTCATTGAAGTGTTTCTTGACTGCCGATCTAGCATCTTCAAGATACTTGGGGTAGTGAAGCTCAAAAAACTTGAGACGTAGTTGAGGGTTGAGAACAGTGGCAACAATGACTGACTCGCAGTGTGACGCTTTGCTTTGGTATTGGCAGAGTTTTGGTAGCATAATGTTGATCATGTTGCGTATGGAATCAGACTTGGTCGAGGCCTTGATTGCCTCAAGTGAAACAATGATACGATGATACTCAGGTAATAGTATGCAACCTGAATGGAAATCAACTTCCATAGGTTTGGTTGACACACAGAAGATCTACACAGAATAAACAGACTGAGTCAGTCAAAAAATTGAATTAACCAAATTCACCTCTTGGAATTACCTCCAGGACTTGGTTCAAAACCTTGAGGGCATCCCATTCTTCAGGAGAAATGGAGAGGCCCTGGTAGTATTGTGTCTGACAATCTGAGGTCATAATTGCATTGGCCACCTGAAAAAACAATAGCTGGTCAGTTCTATGCAAGAAAAAAACTAAGCTAAGGTTACTTACATCACGTGCTAAGCACAATCGGTTGGAGACATCCAGATTGATGTTCCACTGTAAACCCCAGCGTGGAATTGGCTGAGGTCCCAGGTAGCCAAGCTGGGAGGACTTGCCTTTGAATTTGCCTTGACGTGCACCACTTTGACATAAAAGGCTATTAAACTTCCGAGCCTGATGATCATAATAGTTTTGTAAGTAAACAAAGAGCTGAGATAAAAACACATAGGGAATAAGAAACATGTACGGACCTTCTGATACCCAAAAATTACAGAGCACGTATTGTTTTCGATATCATCATCTGTTTCTTGATCATCGTCATCATCCGATTTGCATTTGTGCTCATAAGGGGGTATATCATAGTCATCTTCATCTGAAGTGGACTGATGATTTTCATCGATGTTGTCTGAGTCAGTGGTTTCAACACAAATGATTGGTATTGGCATCAACATTTTGTTGGGCTTTGAAGGTTTCATTTTGATGTCTTGATACCAAGGCTCTTGAGGCCTTTTTTCATGACCAGGCCTAACTTATGAGCATAACAACGTATGTGATTAGCATCTGAATCCCAAATGACCGGATCTTTGGCATTAGCAAAGATGGCTTTGAGCTCAACGGCCATCGTGTTGTTGTATGAGCCAGAGTCTGTTGTTTGACCTAACGAGTAAGAGTCAAAAAAGAAAAGCACAAAGTAAAGTCAGTATGTGAACACTGGGAAGGAGTGAAGAAATAAGAAATACTTATCTTCTTGTGAAGATCATGCTTTGTAAGAAAGTGGGTGATTGGCTGAGCAAGAAGCACACGATAATGATTCCATGCCACAAGCTTGAGAGTAAGATGTGTTGTCCAATAGGTCCATTGCTTGTCGATGTAATTGGCTGAAACACAAATGAAGGCGTACTTGCTGCCTTTGGTAGTCCACACGTCCTGGATCAAACAGAATTGAGCATTGTTGTCCTGAATGTCAATATTGAGATTGATTCAGATCAGTAGTAGTACAAAAGAAGATATAGCCGAAAGTAGTAGGAAAGAAGATAGAGTTGAAAAGAAGGTAGGTAACTTACATGAATTTCTTTGATGATGGACATACTGAGATCGGCATAAAGTTATTTCAACATGGATGCTGCCCACTTCGGAGTTTGTAAGGTAGCCTGTTGATTTGACAGCTTGAAGGCGGCACGGAGTGTTGGATCCTTGAATCAAGCGAATGCAAGAGCATGGCGTAGTATCCATATAACCATAACATGGTTGAAGAGATCAAGACTGAAAGTCGCCTGGGATAAGAAACTGTCCAGAGTACCTAGTTTACCTGTTACAACAGGGGCCTGAGCGGCTTGCTGTTGCTTCCAGGTGCAAGGTAGGACCAGCCCTGCCTCTATCAACATTGGACTGGTTACGTTCTTTTTGGCCGTCATCACGCCGTACCGTAACACTGCAAAGATAATATATTTTTCCGGTGAAAAATGATTGAAACCAGCAATTGAAAAGGCATGCTTCATATTGGTCCAAAAAATCTGAAAAAATCAGGTAAGTAAAATTGTGTGATTTTCTCTCTGGCAGGAGATTTTGGCGGATATAGAAAGATTCTAGCACTCTGTTTGGTGATTTCCCAGATTTTTCGGCAAGATAGACAGAAATGCAGAACTTGCGCACTCATTTAAGCCTCCAAAATTAACGCAAACAAGCCAGAAAAAAAATCATAAGTGAAGGATAGCATTCCCTTTGTTGAACGCGTAATTTGGCCAGCGCCTACATGGTTGTCTTGTGGGCTGCAAATAGCAACGGCCTATATATATTATGCTGACATATGTACAAGGCTCCAAAACCACCCAGAAAAAAATTTGTAACACAACAAAGGATGTGCCATTATGTGGAAAAAAATTCAGGATAATCCGTCCACATTTGATACATTGGTGACCCAAAATACATTCACAATTTATTTGGAAAACAGAGAACAACTTTTGGTGTTATACCTTGCATATATCCAAGACAAAGGCACCAAAAAGTACAAAAAAATCACCAAACATTACAAAGGGCATTTTTGATCTGTCCTGATTTTTCCGGAATTTTTGAACTGCTGTGAGCTTTCAGAAACCAGAAAGAGTATCAGGAATTGCTTGCTGAGTTACTTCTGAGTAAAACACTCTAAGCAACTTGAAAAAAACGTTCAAGGACAAACAGCATTGTATCTCTCTGCAATCTGTTTTCCAAGAACTTTGGGCTAAAACTGGGCCCTAAATTTCAGAAATGGTTTTTTGTCAATCATTTTAAAATAAATGCAATCATTTTTCACCACGGAAAAATATATTATCTTTGCAGTGTAACTGGGTTACGCTATCAGTCGGGGCCAAGTTTTGATTACGACTTACAGGTGCGTTAGCACGTCTTGTGAGTGTATTTTCTTTAGGTGTCACTACGTTACCAATCATGTGACAGTCTTGGTGCTCAAATTTGACACGTTACATGTCATTTCGAGCGACCTGCGTTATCTTTCCAATATCGGCAATCACCACAATCAAAGAGGTATCAACCAATAGGTTGATCATCATGGAAGATGATGATGTGACCAAGTGGTTGCATCATCAACTCACCAGACCAACCATCAACCCCAACAATGGATGGTCAAACGATTCAAATAGCAACACTCCGACTTCTAATGTAAGTTTTCTCTTACTTTCTCCGTAATCATCAATCCGCTCTGGTTCTAATCCTTCCTTCCTTCCTTTTGATTTGAACTCATTCTGATATCCCTAGTCATCCCGTTTGGATTCTCCCAGGTCTCAACTCATATCTTTCAACATGAGTAGAGCATCTGGGTATGAGACCGATGAATCCCAACCTCAGCGAACATCGCACATTACTACTCCTGCCCGATTGGACCCCGGAATGATTCAACCATCACAGGACAGCCGTTGTGGTCTCTTCCTTCTGCCTTTGCAACTACCTTCTTCCATTGCAAGCTCAGCAGTCAATCCAACTGGCCGCAAACGAGGCCGAACTACCTCTATATCAGATTCCGAGACGGCCTCGAGCCATGTTCCCCGTAACCAGCCTCACAGGTCCAACCTCACTGGTAACGAAAAGAAGAAGAATATCAGCCAGAAGAAGCCTGCGAGTCATCAGAATAAGACCTCCCTGACCCAATCTAAATGAAATCACGTGAGTTACCACCCCCATCACATCCATTCAATCAAAAGCCCAAGTCTGACATGACTATCATCATTGCAGGCTGTTTCCACTGCTTCAACGGTTACGGCTGCTTCCGGAAAATCGAACCCAAACAAAGTGAGTACTAGATCCACATGTATCTTTTGAAGCAGCTCCGCTAATTGGTTGGACCTTTGGGTTTGGTGTAGAGCACTGCTTCCTCAGTATCAGGCCAAGGACCATCCATTGATCTGCGCCAAGACTCTGACGAGGAAAACACTAGGATCAGAAAACGATTGAAGACTAACCCAGACCCAAAGGAGGACGATTATGATGACATAGCTTTATACTTTGGAGCACCAACGGCTGGTGACAAGGATGTAAGTGTGGCCCAGTCTCTTATACATATTATCTTTCACTTGTTCCCTTTGCAAAATTCAACTGATAGGAGTTTGTGTTTAGGATCCAAATGTCCCTTTGGACTACACTTGTCTCTGGTGTAACAAAGTATGTCAAGGTCACGGGACGACTCGATCAAATCTCAAGATCCACCGTGATGGCTCTAATCAGGCTGGGAGGTCCAAGGTAGGTTGCCCCCGTCGTAAGGAAGCCATCGCTCGCGGCTGCAAGCTTCCTCCAAGTGTTGCCGAACTCGACGCCAAGAAAATGGCAAACGTCCATAAGGTTTCGACAATGAAAACTTTGTGACTATCATGCCAAAGTTTGATATTAAGGTATTCAATCGCCTCTTGACACTATGGCAGGTACGGCAAGCCTTGCCATGGTCTTGAGTTGAAGACCCACTTCTTCAGGCAGCTTTCTATTGCGCCCGGGCTGATGCATGACTTTACAACCGTAAGTGGACAGCCAACGAGACTAAAAATCTCCACCTTAATCTGCGTGACACGGTCTACAGTGAGCTCGAGGTGAGTTAACTTCATCCTCTCTCATGTTTTTGTTTGATATATTCGCTTATATGATGATATTATATTTCTTACTTTTATTTCTTTCATCTTATAGTCCATTCCTGGAAAGTTCACGTTGACACATGACGTTTGGAAGGTGAAAGGTAATTTGTGGGCTTTTGTTGGAGGTGTCGCTAGCTTTATCGATGACGACTGGAACTATGTATTGCGCCATCTCACCCTCAAACGAGTCGCTCATCATCACAAGGGCTCTTGGCTTGCAGAGCCTCTGGTAACTGTCCTGAAGAAAGGAGGAATCTACAAAAAGATAAGCATTATCGATTTTTTTGTATAACCAATTTTTATTCATTTTGATTTCTATTCATTTCATCCGCTCAATAAGTTTGCTGACATGAAATGTTAAACTATTACATGCTAGCTCATACAACTGATTCGGCGTCAAACAACGTGACATTAGCCGCTGAGATGCATGAACAACTGCAAGAACATGATGCATATTCATCGGATTACTCATGGGATCCTGAGACCATGCACATCAAGTGCATGTGTCATAAGATCGGACTCATTGTCAATGCCGGGATAGCAGCTCTTGGCCTTCCAACCAACCATCAGCGTCACTCTGTCCTTTGATTTTCTCCCGTCACCAGATGATTTACCAACCATCGAAGAAAATCAAGATGATGAAGAAGATATTGAACCGGCAATTCTCGTTGGAACCTCACCCTCTGACGAAGCGTCCGATGTGGAACATGATGAATATGAATTGAGCAATTCTGAGGAAAAAGCAGCGGAAGAAGCTGAGGATGAACACTGGGACATGGAAGCCATCGATATCATACCTAAGCCGACCAAAACTAAGTTGACTGGACTGAAGGTTTTGACACAAGACGTATGTATTTCAATGACTTCATTAACAGTCAACTGATATTGATAAAATGATATTGTCACAGCTGGACTTTGTGGTGAAGAAAATCACACGATCCTCGGCATGGCGCAAGGATTTGAACGCCCGACGATTGGATCCCAGGCGAAAGCGACCGGACGGTGATGGACCTGGACGCTCATTGATTGCAGGTCACGGAATCCGTTGGAATATATGTCTGGACTGCTGGGAGCGAGCCTATGAGAATCGTGATGTAGGTCCACCACTTATTGATCAAGTTATTGCCTGACCTGATACACCGACTTTGGTCAAGCAGGTTATTGATGACATGTTGAAAGAAGACGCGGCAAAATCTCAAATGAAGAAGTCTAGAAATCATAAGAAAACTTCTAAGAAACGATCTGGGTATTTTCAAGAGACTTTCTTCTCCATTTCCGACTGGAGAGATGTCAGAGATTTGTTGGATGAATTGCGAGTAAGTCCTGCCCTCTCACCGCTCGGTCATGCTTATGACATATTACTGACATAGCATTTTGTTTACTGCTGCTTTTGATTAGCCTTTCAAGACTCTGACCAAGCACATGGAGTCCAATTCACCCACTGGGTGCATGGTCCTTGCTGAATATCATAATCTACTGACATCTTTGTCATCTCAATCTGCGGCACTTCCACCTGACGATCGCATGCAGCCCTTTCTGAATGCGTGTATTGAAAGAACAAAGATATACTTTGAAGAAGCGCTTGGTTGCAACACACTTCTCATGGCCGCGGTGTGCCACCCTGCCCTTCGCTTAAGATTCTTTGATCACACCCTTGGACCGGATCATGCAATAACCAACCACACTACCGAATACCTTAAGACCCAGTTTACACAACGCCAGTCTCAACTGGATGTTACCACTGGAACACCGGACAGTCCTCATCCCGAAGCGCCTGAAACCCATGTGCCTGATATATACCGACTTTATCAGACTCACAAAACCACATCTGTAGCTAGTGAGTTGGACCTCTATTTGAGGGGTGAAGACCCCTTGGTTTCACCTGGTGTGGAGAACGGTCCGGAGCCGGTTCTTCAATGGTGGAAGGTCAGTACACCTGAATTGAGAGAGCTGTTGTTGGGCATTTAACTAATGTGTTGCGTTGCTCTTCAGGAACATCAACACAAGTATCCTGTACTGGCTTCTTTAGCACGAGACTACTTATCGGCTCCGGGATCATCGGCTGCATTTGAGCAAACTTTTTCAGCTGCAGCGGATGTGGCTACTGCCGTGCGAGGGCGTTTGGCCCCTCGCACCATTGAGATGTGTGTTGGCAGTTGTCTGTGGCTACGTGAGGGTGTTCCTATTACAGACGATTACGAAGAGGTTGGTTTGGTCATCCAAGCTTGGGAAGAATCCGTCAAGAAGGCCAAAACGAAAGCAAAGGATAAGGCACCTCCTTAGCTTTGTTGATCACAATAAATCACTCGATCGAATTACAAATTTATTTCCCAAATCTGTTCTTATCTTTTCTCAGCTTCACAAATAAAAAAAATTAAATCTAAAAAAAAATCAATTTTCCTCGTTGCTATCATAAAATAAATACTTTACTTTCTTTTTGTTGAACAAGAATTGTGACCAAGTGTCTTGTTTTTTCTATTTTTTCTTTTCTTTGCTGATTTTTCTTGTGTGGAGGCCAAAAAAACGTTGCGTTCCCACTTTTTCTCGGCCACCTCCGTTACGTTTTTTTTTATTCCCGCCGCTCTCAAGTCTGTATCGTTGCGTGCAATATGAAATATGTTACTCTTGTGTTACGTTACACACCGTGCCGTGTGAGAATTTTTTTGGACCACTATGTTATCCAAAAACTGGTGAGTAACGTAATTCAGCGTAACGGTCCGACATTGCCTCTATGGCCAGGTGTCAATTTGGGCATGATGGTCGATCCTTTGTGCCATCACGGTGGCTGTAAAGGTTATAGTTGCTGGTCTTGCCGCGAACAAACCTGCCATTGCACGACCTGCATTTGAATCCACGTGGGTTGGTCCCAGGCTGTTGATTTGAAAGGGAAATTGGATTGAAAACAATGGAAGTGAAGCAAAGGAAGTGAAATGAAGGAAGAAAAACAAAGGAAGTGAATTTGTGGGAACAGACTAATCAGACTAAGGAAAAAAAAGAAGAGATACCCCACAGACCTCTTTTTTAACATGGACTAGGGGGTGATAAAACTCAAACCGTTGGCCTACTCAAGCACACTGATCTTGACACGCTCCAGATGATACAATCTTGACATCTGAGCTTTGGACTAAGTAGATTCAGTCTGGGACTTCAACATCCTAAGATTCAAAGAAAAAAAAGAAACAAGTTGAAATGAAAGATTAGAGAATGAAAGATGTAAAATAAATAAATATAAAACTTAAGAAAGATGAAAAAAAGTTAATCACTGACCTCAACAGAAAGACGCTTGCGCTTCTTAGCTGTTCCGGTTGATCGAATCTTTGCTTTGGACTTGAACATGGCTGGCACTTTACCTTTGGTAATGCCACGTTGTCGAGACAATTGACCCTTTTTCAAGACTCTGGACTTCTTAGAGGTAGAAGCTCCCTTACTAGATTGGGCTGGAAGGATGATTGAGTCATTGGTCTCAGTCTGATCAGATTGATCAGACTCAGAATTGTCCAATACTGAGACCAACATGGGTTTGTCGGAGGCTGATCCAGGGGACTCAGAGTCAAAACTTTTGGACGGTGTAGAACTCTTTCAGTACACAGCTGAAAGCAGAGCCAAGAAGGGGAGGAATGAAGACACAATCAACAACACACACAATCAAAAGAGGAATAAGTCTTGAGATGGTGAATTGAAAGACTTCAAACAAAGAAAGAAATGCCCTTCTTAAACAGGGACTTTGATTACTGATGAATTAGATTTAAGACCTTCAAGTCTTTGGATTAATAAAAACCCGGCTGAAATAGGACAATAAAATCAAAAGTAGCAATATCTAGGCGCACTCAGGCACCTTCAAAATGTGCAAATGAGCATACAACTCAACAAGAAATTCATTAAAAGATGAATAAGGGTCTTATTATTATAAAATGCCAACTTTCACTAGTTGTTTACCTGAATGATGATAATAAAATATACAAGCTTATTCTAAAATTCTAGTAACTATTTTTGCTAACTAAAAGGCTACCAAAGGTTGGAAAAGAGACACTTGTATATATGAAAAATTAAGGCCATTGCTATTTGCCGCCCACATGAAATCCATGTAGGCGCTGTCCAAAATACGCCTACATGGATGTTTTCCGCCAAAAAGCGCCTACATACAGCCTGTAGGCGCTTTTTTCTTTTTTAAATGACGCCTACAGGCTGGAAAACCAATGTAGGCGTCATTTGTGTGCCCCTACATTCTGAAAATAGAATGTAGGTGTCATTTGTGTACGCCTACATTCTATTTTTAGAATGTAGGCGTACGAAAAAAGCCTACATGGAAAAAACAATGTAGGCGCTTTCAAAAAGCGCCTACATAGCCAAAAAAAGGATGTAGGCGCTTTTTTTGAGCGCCTACATTCCCTCCTCTGTAAGTAGGCGCTGGCAAATGAGCACCTGCTAAGTAGGCGCTTAGAGATTACGCCTACATGCCCCATGGAACCATGTAGGCGTCATTTCAAAGCGCCTACATAGTTTTTTTAGCCCAAGTCAGCGCCTACATCCAGTCGTGCAAATGTAGGCGCTACAAATCCAGCTTCATAACCCCTCAGCAGGGTAATGAAGCCCCATTTTGATGTCCAAAACACAGTTTGGCCTCGAAATGAGTGCACCGGAGGACAGACAACACATTTCGGACTCGAAATGAGAGAACCGGAGGATGGAAAAGACCAAAAACACAGCTTGGCCTCGAAATGAGTGCACCGGAGGACGGAAAACACATTTTGGACTCGAAATGAGAGAACCGGAGGACAGAAAAGACCAAAAACGCAGTTGTTTTATTGTATTTGAAGTTTAATACAATCTTCTCATCTCAACATGAAGGGGATCAGATTATTATAATTCAGAAATAGAAGGTTTGTAAATAACTTCCTCATATATATCAATCAAATTTTAACAAAAAAAACCCATTCTGAAATTATTACACAAAAAAAAGAAATACAAATTAATCAATAACAACAACTTTTCGTCTTTTTGAACTTCTTGTGGTAACTCCTTCTTTTAATTCCTTCAATTTCTCTATTTCCTCCATCTTTCTTTCCCATAAAGCAAAACATTGTTTGAGGAAACCGTCATTTGTCCACCCAGCAGCGTTTCTTCCAGCCATTGAAAGCCAAATTTTATGCTGATCTTTCCATAGAGAAGGGTTTGGAAAAGGTGAAGGAGAATCAGAAGAAAAAGAAATAGAAACCCAATGACCATTTGCGACAAATCCAAGAGCTATAGGTTTATTAGTTGAATTCTTTTTGGAAGAAAATGGAAAGAAAGTCATACAGTGATGATGAGTGGTACTCATGATCACAACAGGCCTTGAAAAAGCATTTGCTGCAATTGGACCCATAGTGGTTGATTCAAACCAGTTATATTTGCTGACAGGTTCATCTGTATAAGTTTCAATTTTTTCTGATATGTCTTGAATGTATCTTTCAGTTGCCAGTTCTTGTTTTTCTTGAATTTGAGCCTTGGTCAGTGACTTTTTAGCTTTCGTAGAACCACTCTTCTGCCAATAAAACTTAAGATATTCTTTATGATGTATGTCTAGATCTTCAACCATCTTTTGTCTAATAGATTTCTGAGCACCTTTTTCGTGTTGACCAAGAGCATGAGCTATAGCGTGAAATCCACAATGTCCATCCCCAGGAGGATCATAAATAGAAGTAACATAAGGTCTAACAAGTTCTAATAATTGATTATGATACTCTTCAATCTTGTGAGGATCTTGATAATGATTTAAATGATAAAATTCTTGATCATTATCATAATCAGCTTTAATAATTTCTTCATTATAAGTTAAAGCTTTCATCATTTCTGCTTCTTCTTGTTCTGATTTTAAATCATTTGATTTAAAAACACGTAAATCATTTGAAAATTTTGAACTAGCTGAACTTTTTGAATCATCTACATCATCTGAATCTTCATCTGAAACATCATTAAGATTTGTTTGATCTATATCAGTTAAATCTTCTGAGTTTATTAAAATTATTGATTTTTTAACATCATCACCATCTTCTTCTTCTTCTGAATATCCATCATCTTCATCACTTGAATATTTAACAGCACACTTTGATTTATCATGACCTAATTCTCCACAGTTACCACATTTCATTTTCCTCTTCCTTTCTTCTTTTTCAACGTGTTCAAACCTTGAAGGATCCCTCTTGAGTTTTTTGTTTTTAGCGCCTTTAGGTCTTCCTTTATTTTTGGGTTTTTCTGATTTAGAAGGAGGTTGAACAGGAACTAAAACATATCTACCGCTGATTAACTTCTTCAAATCTGATTCAAATTTAGCTAAATAACTTTCATCTTGAAGTTTAATCTTTTCTAAATGTGATTCAATTTTAGCTCTGATTTCTTGAAGATCTCTAGGTGCATACTCAGTAAATAAATGCCACTGATGATCAAACTCTTCAATAGGAATAGGTTGTTCTACAAGTCCTAAATACGTACTAATTTGATGAGCACATGGTATACCCCAAGTGGGGGTGAAATTCGAGTTGCAAGGTGGAAGTGAAAGTGAATCTGAATTTAAAATCAATTTGAGTTGATCATTTGCTTTCTTAATAGCAAATTGAGAAATTTTACCGTGAAGATCATCAAAAATAGAATGAAATTTGTTGAGTTTTTTGGATTTTTGATGACGGATTGAGCCAATAATTTCATTATATTGAATGTCCAGTGCGTTTTGAAAATGCTTCACCGTTGAATATAAGTCATGTTTAGTACTTTCTAAATCTTTTTTGATGGTAAAATGAGTTCCTTCAGTTTTACTAGTTGTACTGGTTCCAAAATGTTTGAGTTTACTTGTAAAAAGGGAAACAAATTTGTGCTCTTGAGAATACCACTTCTTTTCTATATAGTTGAGAAGATCCTGAGCGTGATTTTCAATTAAGTAATTTTTAATAAGATCTTTTGAGTTGTGATAATCTAAATTTGTTTGAGAAGAACAAAAGGAATTCCACAATTTAAGAAAATGATTTTCATTGATTTTTGATGATTTAGATTTGATATGACTTTGAATATTTTTGTTGATATGCCACAGACAGGGGATATGGTCAGCATCAGGAAAAATGATTTGAATACTGTTAATCAACACTCTTTCACTATCAGTAGCAAATAACCTAGGTGAAAGTTCAGGATCACAACCTTCAAATAAAAGTTTAAATCGATATAAAGCCCATTTGTAAGTAGGTTGAGTTTCGTCCATCATAAAACAAAAAGCCGCAGAGAAAGGTTTGTTAATTGAAGTAGTTCCCACGAAATGAAGACATGGTAATTCACAATCATTAGTTTTATAAGTGGCGTCTACTCCGTAAACGTGAGGGAATCGTAAAGCTAATTTGATTGAGTTAGGATGAGCACAGAATAAAGATAATAATTTTCCGTTATCGTCGTTATGAAGATGATAATTCCATTTATTCTTGATGAAGAAATCTAACAAAGCGGTAATAGGATCCCTTCCATTTAATTCTTGAGCTCGAAATTTCTGTCTTGCATTATAAATGTCTTTCATGATAGGATTGAAACCAGGATTCTTGTCAAGAGACGTCATAATGTGGCGAGGTTTGATTGAAGATCTACTTAATTTTTGAGCCAACATGATCTGAATTAAATCTAATCTTCTATATATTGAAAATTCATTAGGAGATTGAAAAGGTTCATGATTGTGAGATAAATGATTAAGGAATTGTCCAGTACTACTATTCCTGACTTGATCTAAAACCCAATCACCAGTTTTCTTATTTTGTTTAATAACAGCCTTCCACTGACATCCCGTTTTCTTAGTTGAAGTAATACGTTGAGTAGCTTTGCTTTTTCTAGGATTACCACGATGACAGTGAAAATAAATTGTTTTATGGCATCCACGGTTATTTTTTGAAGAAGTTACGGATATTCCATATCCACCATTTAAAGATACAGAGTAAAGGTATTGCTTTGCCACCTTATCACTTCTAAAAAGTTTACCCCACCGTGGATCTTTGAGATCTAAACTTAAATCATTAACTATGTGAATAATAAGATTGATATTAATGAGAATGAATAATAATAATAATAATTAATAATAAGAATGAATAATAATAATAAAGAATAATAATAATAATAAATAAGAAGGATGAATAATCAGTATTAATTCGAAAAAAATTGCATCAAATTTCGAAATAAATTAAAGAAAATCACTCACCATTTGCAATTATAGGCCAGTCTGCATCCACAGCAGAACACGCCACGTGGATATCTGGAAGATCTGTTGAATAAAGAACCAAAAAAAAACAGATGGATCAACAACCAAAAACGTGAAAAAAAGAAAATTTCGAAAAAGAAAAAAAAAATCAAAAATATAATCAAATACCTTTGAGATTGATGTCTCCTTCAGCTCCAGCTTCATCTGGAAGATTATGAAGAGCTTCTACATGTTTTTGAAATTCTAAAACATGTAGAAAAAAAAAGCGCCTACAGGCTGTATGTAGGCGCTTTTTCGTGGGAAAAAGGCATGTAGGCGCTGTTTTGGCAGCACCTACATGGATTTTGTGTGGGCTGCAAATAGAAATGGCCAAAATTAACAGCACACAAAAAGAGAAAGTGAGACAAAAAACACCCCCCAAACTCGAAATCTACCTTCAAACAGCTTTTTCACACACAAATCATTGAACAAACCCCAAATTAAAATTGATAAACATCTTCAACACACCCACATGTATCATTGACAAATTTTCAAGCACACATTTATCATTAAAACTGAGCTGTCCACCATTTACCCTTAAAACTTAAAATAAAGATATGAAATAGGGACTGTATCAAAATTCTGAATGGACGAAAAGAAAGGTCTGCTTCCGCTCTACAAATTTGCTCAGCCAAGCCAAACTCTAACTCTATTGGTTGTACCCTTAAAATGAAATTTAGTTTTGTATGAAAATACTCAAAATTGGATTTACCCAGTTTACCACCTGATATTACCACTGATGATGATGTATATGGTTTATAATTGATTTTTCATGTTCATACGCGAAAATATAACCCTCCCCAACTTACTTCTAGGCTGAAAAGATGCTGTGGTACCCTAAAATTGAAGTTGTATGATTGAAAATAGCACTTTTTATGATTTTGAAAGTGATTTTTGAGTTTCAAATCCTCCCTTTTCATATGTAATGTTTAATTTGCCAGTTCTGGTGTTTGATAATCCCATGAATCCATCTTCTTGCTTTTTCAGTTTACCACCCCAGTTTACCACTACCCCAGTTTACCACCATCTGTCTGAGTTGTTGGATTTTCGATATTTAGCCTTATTTAAACCCATACCTCAAAACCATGATTCCTCTACACAACACATTAAACCCATACATATCTTTAGCCATGACTATCAAAACCCATAAAATTTTAAATTTCAACTTGAAACCTGTATACTCCCCATAACCCATATATCACTCAACTACACATAAGTTCTAAACCCATAATTTCGACTTTTGGCTTCATTTTACACTACACCCCCTACACATAACCATTACACTCAAAAATCAACATGTAACATAAAGATAAAATGAAATAAAATGATAAAAAAAATGAATTGTGTATTTGTCTCTTGAATACTTTTGATTACTACAACAAATGAATCAAAGCACAATGAGAATCGGGAGGTTGAAAAACAAAGCCGGGAGAAGGGAGAGCCACAGTTTGGCAACGGCGAAGATTATGAGACGGGTTAGGTGAAGTTGGTTCACTTTGAGCATTGTTGGTGGGTTTAACTGGAACTTGTAGAGACACTTTGGAAGTTATTGGGGGAAAAGAACAATGATCAAACTAAAAAAAGCAGAATGTGATCAATAAGACAATTAGAATACTACTAGAAACCACAAACAAGGAGAAAGTGGATAAAAAAAAAGACTCTTACTTACCTCATTGGAAAGGTATTTATACTCTTGTCGAGGGTAGTTGGAAGCTGAAGCAGTCGTGTAAGGCAGTGGCAGCAATGGGGTCCTGAAAGACGTGGATTCACAGTCATGGTCACAAATAAACTTGGATTCCCATACTTGGCAACTAAGCTCATAGAATCTTGATATAGTTGCTGCAAGTGCCGCGGTCCTCCTCGGAAACTCAAAGGCAATACAATACAACACCCAAGCACTGTATCATCCACCTCATTCCCCAAAGCCTCTATGGCTCCGCTGTACATCTCTGCCCAAATTTCCTTTTGATGATATCAAAGGTATTGCAGCCTTGACCGTTCCACGCACATGTACATGTCTACCGAAAACTCCTGAAATAGACCACCAGATGCTAGAATCACAGACGACTCTGGACGCCTGAACCAAAAATAGGCAAACCAATCCAGATTGGAGACATCACCCTCCGGATCTGCAACAACACGATTAATTAATAGTCACTTAATCAATTACTCCTCATTCACATGTCTGATATTGCCACAAAGCTACTTACTTGATGGAGTTGGATTTTGAAACAAATCATGCCACATTTGAGAACTGTAAAGGAATAAAAGCGGATATCGTAGCGCAAAATAACCGGTATGCAGCTCTGATATCCTCTTCCTGACTCCGGATTGACGCATGAGGATAATATCTTGCCTTTTTTCACCCACTGTACCGTTGCTGTCTATGATAGCTGCAACATCACTTGCCGCCGGTAAATTATAGCGCCATGCGTCAGAACCCGGAGTCAGAATCGTCTTGATCCTCAGCATCTTAATCACAGTCCCGTTGCAGATGTTGTGGGCAGATTTCAAAAGCTAGGCATAAGGGCTTTAGAGGTACATGAAGTCTTGAAAAGCCAGGAGGATTTCTGGATCCCAATCAAACTCAGATTGGCGTGATCTGAGCCTATCTTCTTGCTTGCCTCCACCACCATACGTAAAGATCTGTCTGAAACCAGGGTCACCTCCAGGTAAAGTCATGAGTGAATTGATATTGTGCGAGAGTTGTCCGGTGATTCTGAACACGTAGTGACCCAATTGCCCCAAGACGTCAGGATCCAGCGACATTAGTCTTTTCACAAGGCCCAATGTGTAAAGCGTGTCCATGTTAACGTACCTCAGTGTGAGCGATGAACGAATTAGGTAGGAAGACGGAAGCGACTCAATGTTCCCCCCTTGGGTATCTACGGATTTCCGGAAGCTTTAGTAAGCAGACCTCCTACTCCAAGACTTGCGTCACCAGTTAAAGTAAGTCCGTGGAGAAATCCATGGGTCATAAATATAAGACAATGCTTACCTCAGACTCCCCCCCTGCTTTGCCTGTCTGTCTTTTCCGTCTTAGAAATTATCAATCTGTTCCACAGATCCTTCTCGAAATTGTTTCTCCAATCCTATCTTAATATCTAATATTAAGAAGAAATTTTCGTTCCATTTTAAATCAGTAAATCCAGAAAAAACATCCTATTACTAAATAAATTTAAACATTCTCTAATTGTTATAATTAAATTACACAGAACACTTTCGTGATTGTATAGCGTACAAATTTTAAACGTACCAATTTTTAGTTTTTATCTTTAAACCCTCTATATTTTCTTTTTTTTAAAAATTAATTTATCGTTTCCAACTATAAAGTAGACAGCATCTATAACTATGTCAAGCCACCAAGTGAACAACAGATCAGCTCAACATGCTAGAGGAGAAGATCCAATTACAAACCCCTCAGAAATCCCACCGCCGTCAGCCTCATCAGTAGGAGGCCAACCTCAAGTCGATCTACGAACCAAGGATGAAATTGAAGGCACTGATGACCCTAGCGGGGAAGGTTCAGGTGAGAAAGAAGAAGAACTAGACGGAGAAACCATTGATGAAAACCAAAGAGACAAAATAGCTAGACAGATGGAAGACTACCACACGGGTATAACAGATTTGTCAGCCTCACATAACAACGATGATTGAAACGTAAACTTCATCAACTCCGATTCCGAGGAAGAAAACGAAGAGTCAACCGCAAAGAGCACGTCTGGAAGTTCCTCTAATTCATCATCCGGTGGCTCATCAGAAAGCTCATCAGACAAAGATTCCAATGAAGATACAGAATCAAACGACTCCTTGTCAACTGATAGCAAATCAGACTCATCTTATTCAAGTAACAAGAAGAATAGAAAAAGTAAGACCCAATCTTTTAAAAAGATCCTAGCTCCACAGTAGCCACTCCCATTGATAGAGCACCTCCACGTTAGGGGAAGAGACAAGTTTACGTCTTCAAGAGTTGAATCAACAACTCCCAGTTTGGTGTCCTCCACTAGTAAATCACTTGAAGCTAACAAATACAATTTGTTGTATTTATGTAGGCAAGCTCAAGTCGATAAAGTCCCTGGACAAGGCAGTCAAGAAAGCAATCAAGATGAGAGAGAAGTTTAACTTGGAAAAGAAAGATTCATCCCAAGCTATGAAGGGTTAGTCCATTCCATCAATGATGAAGTCAATTTAGAGACAACCATCATAACAACAGCCCATATTTAAAAACATTTTTTCTTTTTTAAACACTACAGAAAAGAAAGATCATGGGAAAGGCAAAGCAGGAAAGAAGAAGAAATCATCCTTGTCAAAAAAGACTAAAGTATCCAAGCAGAATGGACTCAAGCTTCAGGCAGGAGTACCTTGTAAATCACTATTACCAACCCTCCAAACCTACTGGAATGAGGCGATGTTGAAACTCAATGAGAAAGTTCCATTAACAGTCCTTAACCCAACCTTTGTACAACACGACCAAGACGAAAGTCACAAGAATCAATCTTCCTCGTCATCATCTAAGAAGACTCGAAGTAAGTGGGAAAATGTTCAGTAACGTTAAAAGTATAACCAAATTGATGGACCCGATGATTCAATTAGACAGAGGCCTTAACCCCCCTTCCGAATACCAAATGACTTTTGGGGAATGGATTGATGGGATTTCACTGCTAAGAAAGTATCTGAAGAAGACATACAAGTTTGGTATCCTAGCAGATCAACTGAAAAACCACGTGAAACACATAAAGAACATCAAGTATGGATCAAGTCCATAAAATTGAAAATAACAACCGGTTGCTGATGATTGAATTCAATTTTATCCATGTATCCAGAGACACTACGGAGACCTGGATGGTAGCTCTGAGATACGACATACTATTCAGATCGCAGTTATTCACCCACCGAGCTAAAGGAGTACCAGTCCCGGACGCCGGACTGTATGTAGAGAAGTACGAGAAGCTCGCCAAAGAAAGAGCAGGAAAGACTGGCGAATTGTCCTTTGGAAACACCAATCCGTACGCAGCAGGCGGAAGATATGAACACTGTGATCCTATAACAGGCAGCTGGAACGATGTGGACAACCATTGAAACAGTAAGAGAAGAAGCGTCACATCTCAGAGCTCATCACGTCAAAACTCATCACACCATCCGTCTCAGCAAAGAGCACCACGTGTAGTCAGAGTACCTAGACTACCAGAAATAATAGAAATGCTACCTCCAGCACAACAAATCCGACCAAATGACAAGAGAGATCAAAGGGGTAGAAATGGAATCCGCAGAGGTAGAGGAGGTGGCTCAAGCCATAGAGGTAGAGCAAACCAACCGTAAGTGTTAAAGTACTCCAATTTTTTTTAACACTACAGTTTTTTTCTCGTTGTCTACACAGTCTTCATCTTTCCGTTATATCTCGAAATCACATAGTCAGCATCATCATCTTCCCTTCTTTCATAAGAGCATGATCTGTTTTTCTTGGTCATCGTTATAGCAATCTTCAGTTGTATAATTTGAAGAATGTACAATTCTTTAACAATCAGTCTGATGTAGTTCCCTGATCTAATCCCCAATTTGATTGTATAAGTCTATAGTAGTTAACTTGTAGACAGAATTGTATCATGTAATTGAAATAGAGATTTACAACTGTTTTATGGTTCATTTTCTGCTGCTATAACAGAGAGCTACAAGAGTTGAGTAAGAGGACAAGAAGTACAAGAGAGAAAACATCAACCAAAAAAGCAGCACAGTTAAAAACGGTAGTGCAGAGTCAACAACCAAGCCAAAAAAAAATAATGCATCCTCTATCATAACTTCGGAAAGATGGCCAAAAGGCCCGTACTGTAAAATGAATATCAACCTATGGGAGCAAGAACTTCTCAAGAAAGGACTGCTACCCAAATATCAATTTGTCATAGATGGTTTTAAGTACGGTTTTGATCAAGGAATCCCAGATCACCAAATAGAAGGTCTAAAATTCTTCTGTCCACCTAATCATTGGTCAGCACTTGAAGTACAAGAAAAGATTGATTCAAACATAGCAGGAGAGGTGAAAGCAGAGAGAATGTTTGGCCCTTTCACAACCAAAGAACTTCAATCAAAGTTTCAATTCTTCAGATCAAGCCGAACGGTGACGGATCCTTTCATCCACTCTCAGCTCACTGATAGATTCTATGTATATATTACATGGAGAGTGATTATCATCACATAGGTTGGTGATGTGTGAGTAATATCTCACCATCCTTGCTCCTACCTTGCCACGAGGTGAGGCAGGAGCTGTTTTGGGAAAGCGCGCAGAGCGTGCCTCCTATTTGGTTTACGCAAACCAAATCTTTGGCTTACCAGAACCAACACCTTGGTTTGCCTGACCAAGGTTTGTTGAGACGGCCTCTCCGTGTTCTGATCAAAAGGATGGTAGCCTTATTTCGCCGGGTGGGTGGGATGGTGTTTTAAAATTAACTGATTTTAAAACTAGGCAAAAAAGGTGAGAGCTGTGAGAGATAAGAGGGTTGTTAATACCAGAAGGAGAAGGGGAGACTAGGAGAAGTTTTCTACAGGGGAGGAAAAACTTCCTGTATCTTGCATCTCTGCTTCCTCTGGTACCGTGACATGCTTGTCTGTGACATGTCATCCTTCTGTTCACAACCCGTGGACACATCCACCAAAACGTGCCTTATTTGGTGTAGTACATCCACTCTCAGCTCACTGATAGATTCTATGTATATATTACATGGAGAGTGATTATCATCACATAGGTTGGTGATGTGTGAGTAATATCTCACCATCCTTGCTCCTACCTTGCCACGAGGTGAGGCAGGAGCTGTTTTGGGAAAGCGCGCAGAGCGTGCCTCCGATTTGGTTTACGCGAACCAAATCTTTGGCTTACCAGAACCAACACCGTGGTTTGCCTGACCAAGGTTTGTTGAGACGGCCTCCGTTTCTTTGGCTTTCGTTAAGTCTTCCCGTGGGAGTGGTTGGTCACTGTCCCTACTTCTGAGGAAGGTATGGCCAGCCATGCCGTTCTTGGCCTGGTGGTCAACCCCTCCTACTGCAGGGCTGTTCAACCTGTGGCTCACGTCAATCTTTTGGAGACTTGGTTTCTCACAAATTCTACGTACATTGTTCTTCTGGGCTCTTCGGTCGAGCCCAAACCTTGTTTTATCTCTGCTTAAAGAGCCGGTGTCTCCAATTACTGTATCCTTTCCACCAGCAAGTTACGTACAACCACGTTCCCCCACTCATAATCTTATTGCATCTAAGAAGACCTTTGTTTCTCGTATCTCTTTTTCCGAGAACTCCTTGGTGTATCTCTGGAAAGAACAGGACTTCCACCTCCCAACTTTTTTAATTGTTTCTTCCGAAGTTCCCAGGTTTGATCTTAGAGAGGCCTGACCACTTGTCCAATGAGGACTTTCCCCAAACCTTCTCTACGTTATTGATGAAGACCTTCTTTGTCAGCATCCCGCTCAAAGTTTGGAAGATAGGTGTGTCTTGTTCTTTCGCTGGATTTGCACGTAAGATTCTTTCTAGAGCTTTTACAGGGTCTAATACTGATGGTTGTGACTGTAGGTGGATGACTTGTATCTCGTTCGGGGCTGCGGTTTTCCCCTTCCTCAGTCTCAACTTTGCCCATCGGCCTTTCTTTGATTCTCCAAATTCGACATGGTGTCTCAGTAATACCCCATCGGACTTCTTCTCCCTGAAAACTTCCCCCAATCGCATCATACCCCAAAAGGCAATCAAACTAATGTCGGCTACCAGGTTTTGTATTTCTGACTTTCCGTGAGATTGGATCAACAGAGTCAGACCCCTTATAGAGACATGAATTGATTATATGTATGTATAAAAATCAAATTTATTATTATATTGCAATTGAATGCTTTTATGAATTTGAAGTTTTCACACAAGGAAGGAATCGGATGCTCAAGTGAAATGTAATTTTTTTAATGAAATATAAATTCTTTGCATCCTCTCCCACAGCTATAGATTCATGAGAGCCTCTCACATTAGTGTGGGTATTTGTTTGCATCAATCAAATATATTATACAAATCACATAGGACCCCAATATGTAGTTTCATCATTGGAGTTGCCCAATATTTATGCAATAGATTATCCCAATGTTTACAAAATGCTGGGTCCTTGCATTCTTAGAGCATCTGAGTGTTGAGGTGTTCTTTCTGTTTAAAAGGGCGGCTTAAGGTTACCTCAACCAAAACATATTATTCATCTAGCATTGCACATAACAAATTGCATGAAATAGACATTTGACAAAAAACAACAATGAAGAATCAAAAAGATAGACACATGGTATTTATAGACACTCCTGAGGAAACTGATGTTTTGAAAGAGAAAATACAAGCTTGATAAGAAGATATTTACAAAGAAATTGAAGAAATAACCTGTTGAATTTTTGATTAACAATGAAACCTTTACAATTTTCGTGAGAAAAAATAAAGAAGCAATAAAGATAAAAACATTGTAAAGAAAAATATAAAGAAGGTCTGATAAATGAGATCATGATAATGATAAACTATTTTTCTTTGAAGATTCTAAAACAAATACTCACCAGAAACCCATTGGTCACCATCAAAAAAAGTCAAAATCAGCTCTTTTGTTTTCTGGAAGAAAAGGAAATCAAAACAACCAGAATTGATTGATTTACAGCTTACAAGTTTATTAGTCCAAAGAATTATAAGATGGTTTATTTAAAATAAACTTAATTTACATAAAGATCAATTCCAAAAATCTTCAAAACCAGTCTTGGAGAAAAACCCCTCTTCATGACAAGTAAGATAAATCCCGAGAAAACAGTATAAAATTAAAGGAAAATCAATTCACTCTTATTTATGAAGCAAGAAATGATAAATGTTCAATGTCAAAAGACAAACCAAAGATTTAATTTGAAAATTCAAAGTGAACTATTCTCTTAGTTGAAGTGAACTATTTTCTTAGTACAGAGAAAGAAAGAAAAAAGAAATGATGATAGTTTATCCATGGAATTCTCATATATACAAAACCTGAATATTTCAAGTTGTTCTGGATGGTTAAAAAGAAGAAAAAGATTGTGGGATTCAAGTGCACAGCCAAATGATTACTACCGGTTGGTGAGTCAAACACAGCCATATCTTACCTTGATTCAAATAGTGAAAGTCAAAACAATAAGTGTAAAGCATACTTGTCTAATAAGGAGATAAGATATACAGAAAAAAGTGTTGAAGACAATAACTTTTGGAGTCCAAATCATATCATTTGATCATCATAAATTCAACTATCTTTTATGTTTTCTGCTATTTGTAATTCCATTGCAACTTGAATGATTTTGTATTACAGAAATTGGCTAGAATTTTTCAAGTTGGATTCATAAAGAACTACATATCTTGACTTGATATCAATTGTTTTGCGTTTTTTCAACTGATCCTCAAGAGCTTGATCAGATGATATTTGAGATTTTATGGGAGGCAATGATTCAAACCAGCTACATACCTGTAAGTGTACTGAGTCTTTTATGTACTGACTGAGTGTTCAAACCACACCATTTTGAGGATACTTGCTTTTGTTTGCTTAGACCCAGAATCATGAACTCAGGTATGGATATGTTGTTTGGAGGAATAAGTGAAAGGAAGTGTTGGATGAAGATGATTATTTGATTCGGGTTAGATTTACGTAGTTTTGTAGACTTAAGTAGTTTAGTTTAAGTGTTCTGTCTGGTTCAATTGGGGTGAGCCAAGTTGAGCTAAAAGGGTGTTTAAAATATTTCACTTTACCGTCTTTGTCAAAGTCAACAGTCATGGAGTGAAGTAGTCAAATACTATTTATTGAGAATCTGATACAAAGACAACCAGAACTAACTCAACAACTCAACAGACAGAGAGATCGATCAAGACAACAACAAGAACAACAGACTCCAAATAACCAAATACCTTCACCTCCCAATCCAATTCAATCTATCAGAAACTCAGTCTTGATGTTTGGACCTCATGCTAGAGAAATCAAAGATTTCAATAGAAGAAGAAGAGAAGTTAGACCTCCATCTGAATTAAGATCACAAGATTGACTTTCTCCTGAACCTGGATCACAAACAAATCAACCTGAACGGTCAATCTCAATATATGAGAGAAATGCAAGATTAAGAGAAGAATACAATCAATCCTCACAAGAAGCTAGACAACATTGTCAATCTCAAACACCAATTCCCACTCAATTTTTACAATTCCTTCAACCTACAACTTCTCAAAGTCAATCCGAAGAAGGAAGTCAAGTAACAAACAATCAACCAATTTCACCTCCTATTCATTTACCACCTACACCACCTACCAATTGAGTGGATATCAATCAAAGACCATCATCAAATTCACAAGGACTTGATCCTTTCAATACTCATTTTCAAGATCCACAAAACAATCTGATGTCAGTTAATCTTAATGAACCAAGTAGACCTTCATCAATTTCAGATTCATCAACAAACTACAGAACCATCTGATTTATTAAACAATTCTGATTCAGATCAAAACACTGCATTGTTTATCACTTCATTACTAAACGGTCAACAATCTAGAGTGAGAAGAGGTAGAGATTCTAATTTTATTGATAATATTGATTTAGGATCAGATCCGCATCCATTATTGTTAGAAGCAGCTGCTCATCATAATACTATGACTATAGCTGAAGCTTTAGGATTACCAAATCCTTATGATAATCTTCCTGAACGTCAAGCTAATGATCAATCATCATGATTTATTATCGATTCAAATCCTCCAATTAGAACAGATAGACTTGATAATAGGATTGAACATGTTGGCTTATTCCAATGTTTTGAGATACCTGAACCTAATCCATCAACTGAAAATCAAGACGTGATACCAAGATCATCTATTCCTCAAACGACTGATCTTAATTCAAATCCTCAATCAAGATCAACAGGAAACTCAAATGAATGACCTAATCAAATCACCCAATTATCTAATAACAGAAGAAGAAGATTGATGAGTAATACTGAAGCAACACATTGGAGACATGCCTTAGTGGAACAAATGCATAATGATTTTGATGCTGGTCTAGATAGAACAATGGCAATGAATTGATTACGTCAACTTACCACCAATCATTGTCCTTCTGATAACAACAACAACAATCCAAACCCTCAACCATCACTTTCAGCTGAACCTGTATGACATAACTTAGTGAGCACTTTACGTAACATTCGATCACAACGTCAAGCTAATAATAATTTGAATGGTGGGATCAATCAAGGATCTAATTCAACTTCTTTCAGGGTGTACAAATATGGCTTCTGTCAAATTTTGGAGAATTTGACAGAAGGCTTTGCAGAACAACAGAAACCAAAATTTTGGTGTGATCTGTTGTTCTGTTGCTCTGTCTGTCTTGATATTTGTAACAAACAACAGATCCCGCCAAATTTTGGTATCTGTCATTCTGTGAAACCTTCTATCAAACTCTCTGAAATTTGACAGAAGTCATATCGGTACACCCTATTTATCAGATCTGATCTCTAGATCTTCAATTCATGTTTATTTAGTTTATTGTGGTGCACCCCAAGCTGATTGTTCAATCTTTTCACATCCTCAAACTTTACCAAAAGGCTTTCGATTTGCTAATCCAACATCATCAAGTTCATCATCCTTATCAACAGGAACAACTAAAGGATGTGGAAAACTAATCAAAATTTGATCAATCAATCCTTCACATGCAGCTCATAAACCAATTCCAAATCACAATTTGGCCCTGAGTCTGAGTACTTTCCCTTCCGGATAAAACTCCACCGCCGACAAAACCATTGGCCCCCTCTTTACTGCCTAAAATTTACATGTTGTGAAGTCAAGATCAATTTTTGCCAAACCTGCCTCTTGATCCAAGTCAAGGCCAGGTCGAGTCAGGCTCTGGAATTTATTCCAGTCCTGTACAACTGTGTTACACAAGTGTAACACTCAACTATTCAAATTGAAGTTTACATATGATCTAACAGCAACTTTGTGTAAGGTTGTGTGTAGTATTGTTAGACTCCTCCCAAATGCTGTGCATCAAACTGCGTGGTGCAAACTAGGTTTTGGAAAACCTTAAAAAGACAAAGAAGTGAAATTGAGATGTCACATTCATCTTAAAACTCAAAATTGGTTTTGAAGGGCTCTCTACTAGAGAGCAGCTTCACAGCGCCTGTAGTTTCATCCGCTCTCACAAGTGGTGATTCTCCCCCTATCTGGCTCAGCCTACGCTACACTGCATAGGAGTTCTACAACGTGAATTCATTCAGTCTTGTTTCCATGCAAGTAAGAAGATCGTGAATGGCAAAGTCAAATTGTCACTTTATAAAGGGAATGTGATTACTGATGGTAGAGTATTGGATAAAGGACTTTATGATGCTAGAGACAGTAGTATGGATGAGAGAGGTTGATTTGAACCGATTGATACTAGTGGGTTTATTGAAATGTGAGTTTGGTTCTTTAGTTTCTGTTTTTTTTGGGTTGATTGATTGATTGAAGACACCACAAGGCACAAAGTGGTGACATAGTCCATTCGTGTGAAAGGCTGAGGGCAAGTGTGTGAAAGGACAAACCATTCAGATTCCCAAAGTTAGAATTTGAAATCTGAGATCTGAAGATTTCAAACTCTAACCTTCCTCATTTTCACACTATTCCTTATTAGTCCTTTTCACAGCAACTATTTCCGCTGTGCTCATTTGCTTCTGCTCTAGAACTCGTCTTTTAATCTTTTACAAATCTCATTCAAAGCAGTTCAGATTATAACTTGAACAATTCAACACAATTCAACTATAAACAAAATGGCATTTAGGAATCAAATAAACAGGGCTGCAAATAATTGACAACATAGATTGACTAGGGTGGAAGCAGCAGCAACAGGAGCTCAGTTGGAAGAAAGACTAGTGACACCAAGAAGGAATCGTCAGGACAGGCAAAACGAAAACAGATTGGAAAATCAAGACAGTAAAGAAAATTGGTCGCATGTACCATGAAGAAACCAAGAGATAAGAGAAGAAGACCAAGAATGGGGAGGAATAAGAGAGGAAGTGGAAGAAGAGCAAGATCAAAGCTATGATCAGAGAGATATCGATGAAATAAATAACCGGATCAGAAAGGGTAAGAACACACTCACTGATTAATCGTTGTACCTTCTACTTCTCCTTCTCCACTTCTACTCCTATCAAATCTCTTGTTCGATAAGTTTGTTTCACCTGGAGCCACGTGGAAATTGACAAATCAATATGGACGTTAAAGCCTGGCCCAGCTGCTAATAGGCGCCCAGCCTGGGTCCGCTTACAGTAGGCACCATGCCTGGTCTGGCTCATGATAAGACCCAGCCAACTTGGGCTTACAATACGCAGAACTCCGTTACAAAAATCCCCCCTCTTAAGACTCCAAAGATCGTAAAGAGTAATCGAGCGCTGATGGTCAAAAGGGTTCTCTTGATCGTCGTTTTCAGAGGCTAGACGAGAAGCCTTAGTGGAGCTGATTCAAGACGCTTATGACCAAAACGATGAAGCCGGAGCAAGACTTCTAACTCAGAGGTTAAATCGGGAAGACGGCGAAAGAGATCCTGAAAATCCTTACGTAATGGACAAGGAGTTGTCCAAGTCTTCAGAGGATGAAGCCAACGTCAGGTCAATCCTAGTGGCAGAGCCACATCCAAAAGCGCCAAGTGTAACATTTGTTATGGAGACTCAACGCCAACCTCCGTTAGACGTGCACATGTTGGCCCCTGCCAAGTCCAACCCAACTCCAGACCAGACCGACGAATGGTTCCATGGCTGTAAAAGTCAAGAAGAGTCAGAAAAAGGAAGGTCCCTGTTGGCATCCAATAAAGGTTCCCTCACCTTATTGAACGGCGATATGATCCATAATGGTCGAGTCCTACAATCAGGTCCTGCTAAAATGGGAGACGCCATCACTCCGCTCTCCCCTCACTTAACCGTGAAATTGAAAGGTCTGAAGTCCTTCATCCCTCTACACCACGACCCCTCCAAACCGGTTGATCAGCGGGTTTTTCTTTTTGGTTGATCAACCAAAATGGCATGGTGGCCAAAAACCGCTTTCCAACCATGCTCCACCTATCCGCTTACAAACCGTGTTTCCAACACCAGTTTAGCACCTGTACTTTTGCAGGGTCACAACCTGTGTCAGGCAAGTTTATAAGCGGTTTAGAGGGTTTTTTGCTGGGCTTGCACGCAGCCCACATTTTTCTGCTTTACTGGGTCTAGTCGTGCTCTGGCTCTCAAATCTACGGTAATGAAGTTGTAAAACGAACACGGCATTTTATTTGCATGTACATTATGAATACAAAGTTAACAATAAAATAGATAAAACAATGAAATGATACATTGAGAAGATGATAATAATTAAAAATCTAATATTTTACCTTGAAGTGGCAGACAATTGACATACATATGTGATGTAAATCAAGGATAAAGGTCTTACTCGTCCTGGTCCTGGTCCTGGTCCTTGTCCTCATTCTCTTCCTCTTCCTCTTCCTCTTCCTCTTGCTCTTGCTCGTCCTCTTCTTGCTCGTCCTCTTCCTCTTGCTTGTCCTCGTCCTCTTTGCCATCATGTTTCCCTGCAGGTCTTTTTATTTGATGAAGAGCCTCTTCCTCTGGTACAGTTTTGCCCCAGGTTTTGTCAATATGTTTAATGACGTCACGGATAGCGGTTTTGTCAGGCACTGGGAAGGAGGTCAACTCTAAGGTCTCTTCTAAGGTCTTCTTGTTGCCAAATATCTCGCTGTCCTCAGTCAAACACAGGATTGCAAACCTGGGACAAATACAAAATGAATATGCTTATTGTCATACACAGGAAAGTGAAGACTTACGCGTGTCGGTACCTGCTGGACTGATCCCGCAAATATTCCAATTTTTTGTCGACAACGCTCCACAGGCTTGCACCGTCCTTGTATTCAACCTTGTAAAAGCCCCAATGGCAGGCTTGCAACCGCTGAAAAAGAACCACCATTAGTAGTTTCATTATCAAGGAATTCATCCTTAAAAATCTTGCGTACCAGATAAGCATATCAAGCCTTTTGCAAATGGCCCACTTGTTCAAAGACTTCGTCACGGACAGGGACACGGCCACCAATTTGACCAAACTCTTTGTCGTGAAGCTACCAATGGCCAGGGGTGAGGGTGAGCTTTTGACGAGGTTAATTGATCAGGGCCTAGCAACGGCTAATCACATTGGCGATAATTCCATTGAGTGTGGGTATAGGCCCAACACCCGTGCTGGCATTTTGACTTGGCAAGTTGATATTCTCAAGAAGCTGGAGAACGTGCAAAAGTAGTGTCAGATTGGATATGCAAAGAAATAATGAAAAGCTTACAATGCCTTCAAACTCTTTTCGTACTTCCTTCAGTCCATTATTGACAAGAGTCTTGTATGATTTGACATGAGTGACTTTGGGATTCTTGCCGTACCCAGGTGGCAGCAACCGTTTCTTCCACTTGTCAGGATTCGACATGATTGAATCCTAATCACTGCCCAGAGTCAGTCAGTACAGAATATATAGTTCAGATAGAGGCTGCTTACCATGACCGTAGCATAAAGAGACAAGGGTAATGTGATCTTGTCTCCCAGCTTGTCTTTAGTTGCAGTATACGCCTGCAGGTCACCTCGCAAGATGTTCTTGGTCGCAATCTGGCGGAGTGATTTCGGTGAAGATATAAGTCAGCTAAGGCCTGTTCACAACACAAAAATGGTGTCATACAAACCCGGAGTTCTATAGAATCTTCTTTGGAAAGCCATGGTGCAGCTGCCGCTGCAGTACCAGTACTAGCCGCGCCAGCAGGCATTTTAGAAACAAGATCCCTTAGCCCAGTGATTTGGCGGGTGAGTTCGTTCTGTATGGAGGTCATATGTTGGCGATTTGATAGACCTAGTGCCATGGAGGCCATGAAGCAATCCTCCGGAGTTCCAGCCTACAAACAAAAAGGAAGAGAAGACAAGACAGACTCAGTCAGTAGGGTCAAGACAAGGCATCAGCATGACTTATGTTGCATAACTGCCGTCCAAATGCTAAGTGATGATTGTCGAGGTGCGCACGTTGAGTGTAGTAGTTGAAACTCTGTAGTCTTGAACCCTGCAAAGGGGCAAAGCCACAAGGTATTATACGACATTGTTGGCCCGAGTTGTCGGTGATGGGGTGAAGATCATTGCCGTGCTTGTCGACGTAATCATCTTCTCCATACTCGTGGCGGCCTCCTATGAAGTAATCAATCAGTAACAGTTACTCAACGACAGAAAGAAGAAAGGAAAAGGTTGATTACGAATATCACCCATAGGCTCCGGTCCAAGAAGACCATGAAACTGATCGAGTTTGAGTTGGGTTTCTTTTCCCCCATCAGATCGAGGTGCAGTAGCCTCACGCAAACCTTCACGATCACGGTTGTGTGAGGGAGTGGGTGTGGGAGTCGGAGTACGAGGCGGCGTAACCTTGCGTTGTTTACCTTTGGTAGATTGATTTGCCTTGCTTGCTTGACTCTTCGATTTGCCGGAGGTCGGTTGGGTTTGCTTCGCTTTCTTTACAGAAGTGATTTGCTTTGTTTTGGTCGCCGGCGTGGTTTTGACGTGCTTTGAAGAGGTTTCTTCAACTTCAGCTGCTGCCTTGGTGCGCTCGCTGATGCGGCGCTTGTTCAAAACTTGAGAAGTTGATGGAACCAGAAGCGGAGCCGCATTGGAGTTTTGCGTCTGGCTCTTTGGAGGCGCGGGGAAAAACCATTGTTGGCGTTGAGACATCAGAAGTTCTGAGAAAGGGTGGAAGTTGGGGTGTGACAATGACGAAAGTGACAAAGAAAAGATGATTGAGGAAAGCCAATGAAGGTTTCAGATTCAGACAACTGTCACTCAGTTGCTTGTGACAGCCGTGTGTGACACACGGTTCATTTTGAGCACATCATGAAAATTTGACAAGGTCCTTTCGGAATATCTCAAGCAGAATAGCACAATGATAACAAGAACACCTTGATTGCATTTCATTTTTAATCATAATAAGAATGTAAATAAATCCTCCACAAACATTATATATCAATACCAAATAAAGAAAAGTGAACATGTTTCAGAAATTAAGAATAACAGAAAAGCACATTAAAGGACATCAAAAATTGAAACCGTCATTATTGTTATCTCCGTTACTTTTGCTTTGTATTTGAAGGGCCTGCCACTGGTCCAGATTGTTGCTCTGCTTCCCCAGCGTTGATATTTCCCTTTCTCTTCTTACTGGTCTGCACATTTTGTCTTTTTTCTTCTTGGTCCTTTTGTTTTTGTTCCTTCAGTTCCTTTTGATCTTGTTTTTTCCTCAACGAAGCTTCCCAATTGTTTACACCAGTTGATATTGTGTCTCTCCATTCTGAGGGACTGACCGCGTTAAATCTGATATTTGTCCAATAACGATGTAGTTCTGAAGAATAAAAGGCAGCCGAGTTTAGGACAAAGAATGCTGTCTCTTCGTGAACGACAACAAATTCCCGTAGTGTTGAAACTCGTCTTTCAATCATCACCGGCCTGTCCTTTTTAACAGTGCAGCCACTTTTGTGGCAGTGGTGTTGTATATTGAGTATACCCTCAATGTCCTAACCCGGTCAAAGTCAGTCCCACGTCCTTATTATTGAGAGGAATCCACACAGAGCCTTACCATTGGATTTATCCACACCTTTGAATCCGTTTCTTGAATTTCGCACATGCCATATAGATCACTGACTGATCCAGTCTTACACCTTGACACTTCAATCTTGCACTTGTGCGCTGATGAACCCCCAGCAATCCATATTCTGTTGACCCTGCCAATCATCTTGTTTGACGTAAATCTTGTGAGCAGATGTTGTGATTTGACCTGAAAGGTGTGGTGGAAGGTTAAGAGACATCATTGTGAAAACCTTGAAGGTTGTGTTTATATGAGATGGCTCAGAAGAAGGAATATACCAAAATGAAGTCACCTCCTCCAAAAGATCGGCCATTCTTCAACGTAAGTGAAGCCAAAAGGTTCCATTTCTTAGACAGATCGGCTTCCAAAATCGCGTTAGGGATGTGTGACTCGGGATCTGAAGGTTGTTATGGGTGAGCATCTATAATGAAGAGCGGAATCAGCATGTCTGTTAATCTGTCAATCAAAATGAATGTGCTGTGTCTCACATCCACTTTTGAAATCTTTTGGTTCATTCCACTTGGAATTATAGCCTAGCGCCTTTTGAAACAAGGTATTAGTTTTAAATAATTCAATGACTTTACTTCCAGCACGGACGTAACAGTCCAGATTCTTTCCACGGTTCAGACAACCTGCTGTGATTGATCTGATCAATCGGTGATTATTGAATGAATTTGCAATGTCTTTGCTAGGACTCAAATGATTTGAATGAATTGAAGAATTGCGTGTGTTACCGTTGTATCCCTCAAAGTTTTCAGTGGCACACAAGCATGCAGGACCGTACCGTCCAATGGATTCGCAGATGTGGATCAGCATATGGAACTTTGGTTTGTTGCACCATTTAGCCGTCAATTGTACAATTGACCGAAGGGACCTTTGAATTAAGATGCCGAGTTCCTTGAGGTATGACTTCATGTCAGAAATCTTGGTCTGAAACATATAGGGTGCCAAGTGGGATAATGTTGTCCAAGTTTCACGTTCTTCTTCGGATGATGAACATTGAAAAAAAATTAACGGCACCGCTTGGAGTACTGTGCGGAACTCCTTGCCAGTCATACCAAGAAAATGATTGATCATGGCCTTGGGCTGGATCGGAGGGATATTCAACCCAGATGTCTTGAAAGATTGCCAACAACCCCAAATGTCGTTCTTTTTGCTAGCAGAGCAGCTCTGCATCTGATGATGTAATAGGTATTTTGCCACGCCCAACAAAATAACGTGCAAAATTTCCACAGGCGTATCTCGATGGCCATTGAATCCTACACCACAAAGGTTAGCCAATCAACGAGTTCAATTTAAAGAGAAAACTTTAAATTCCTCCTGACTTACCTTTTAAACGCAGAAAGGGATTGAACAAGTGCTCCCCAAATTTTTTGTTGAGGTCGTCACACATTTCGTGCATCTCTTCATTTGAGTACTTCTTAGAACGAAACCATTCTTGCACGCGTTTAACAAATGTTGCATTAAGGGTGTCTCGAAGACCCAGCCATCCTGACTCAGTGTCAAATGCGCTGATTGTTCCTGGGCCTTGTGCCAGTGTCCAGAGGTCGTGTGTACCTTCCTTTGTCGTTGACCAGCTCCGCGCAGGCAGACACAACTGTCATTCAGAAACATATTGGAAATCAACAAAGGTGGGAGAGTTTTCTGAATGACGGAAAAGTACCTTGTGTCCATGTTCATCAACACCAACAAAATTACTGACATATGTCGCGGACCTTTTCTTAAGCAAGGTTTCAACCTTCAAGTCACAAACACAACAAGGAGATAAAGAAACTGTTGGGTTCATGGTATTGGTGACCTCCACATGCATTGGAGAATCACCCAAATGACACAGTACAGCAGTCATTACCAAGACTTCTGTCTGTGTCTGATGATCATAGGCCACAAATCCATGTGTTGAAATATCACTGGACCCCACACAGACGCAATGCATTAATTCCCATCATCACGAAATGAAAGGTTACAAAAAGCAGAAACAGCTTACTTGAGTTCATCTACCACAGGGTCGGCTAACTTTAACGCTCCGGCGGTGTTTGATGTTGTCAAGAAATGGCAGTTGTATTCTTGATTAAATAATTTTGGAGGCAAGCCGGCCAATGTAAAATAGAACGCAATGTGCTTGTTCCACCGTTTTCATATATTTCCGGATGGATTGTTGCAATACAAAACAATGGGAACATGTCCTATCAGTTTGACATCAGCCTTTTTGCGCCACGGATTCTGAAGTGGCACTTTCAAAAACTTTCCTGCTTCAACATCCTCTGGAAGGCAAATTGATAAGTACAAAGTGGAATATTCATTGACTATTGAATAAAAGCTCACCATACATTGAATCACCACAGAAACGCTTCATTGAGACATCATTGTGTACTTCAATCTTATCAAAAACTTTCAAGAACTGCTTCACATTGATTCCTGATAAGGCCGGCGAGTCGAAATTCGAAGCTGATGCGAAGCACAAGCGTCTATGTGGGTTGCCTTCCTGATCCTTTGAAAAAGATTGGTGTGCAACGGCACATTTTGCAAAGATCTCTGTCCCCTCTTGATGGAAAAATTGTGGAATGACAATAGATTTGGAAAGAAGTTGAACATGTTCGAATATATAGAAATGTCCTGGTAGATCGATCATCTGAAGGCGTAGATCCCTGTCAAGCTCTTCCCTCCATTTCTTTGACTGAGCTAGGCAATTGATTTTGGATGTCGTGCTTGGTAATTCGGGAATGAACTGCAAATGCTCAGCAACATGAGGATTGCCTAACTCTTGTGATAGGATTTGCTTGACTTTTAACGCAAAACAAGGTGTCCCCAAAGGGCTGACACTTTTGGAAACATCAAACCCATAGCGTTTCTTCAGTTTCTCACAAATGTTTCAAAGGCTTTTGTATCCAGGCAGGTGAACATCCAAGAAGCCAATAAAAGATCAGACATTTTTGTATTCGCTGACTGTCATTGTTGTCCGGGTGGTTCCCAGTACCAATAAACCAACAATTTGCTCTAAACTTGAGAAAGGTGCCCAAGGTGACTCATTATCATCCACAATTATTTCTTGTGCTGAGCTGTCTGACAGATGATCGGATCCTTCACTTCTGAGATGTGGGTCGTCGTCGTCATCGTCATCGTCATCATTGATGTGATCATGATTTCGAGATAAGTTTTCAAAAACTCCAGATTGATCTTGAGTCCAAAGATCCATGATTGTGTTTTGGCGTGAGTTATATTGTCTTCTATCTTCTTTGTCTTCTGAGTCTATGATTTGAGCCGCAACAATTGGACTTGGAAACTCTGGGTCCAAATCTGGCTCAGGTGAGACGTTTGAGTCGGAATCCTTGTGATTGTCGTTTGGGGATGACGCAGTGATTGGACAAACATTCTATTGGCGGAGATTGTCTAAATGACTTTGGTTTTGACAGTGCCTTCAAACCGAAGACAGCTTGATGTTGCAGTTTCCACCGCAAGCAAGGCACAGAAAAACCCCTGGAAGACTGTCAACTTCGGTGAAGCCTGGTGGCAGATCTGTGAGGATAGGGTATCCTTTTGGAGTACTCTAAGCTCACTAATGGGAATTCAGATGGGTCTTTTTATTTAAATATATGTATTGCAAATAGTAATTTGTAAATACAATAAGAATCTAAAATATAAATACGTACAAGCCACCCGCATGAAGGACCGCTCAATACCGTTTGATCCTCTTGGCTCCGGCTCCTTTTTCTCGCCATTTTGCTGCTTTTCTAATGTCAATTGTAATTTTTTTGTTCCAGTGACCTGCAATCCCTTTGTGCTGGCGACCTGAAACCCCTTTGTGCGCGTTAAACTGCAATCGTGAGCTTTTTATAATGCCTTTTCAAATCCCGAGCTTTTCCATCACTTACTCCGAATGTTGTGTTCCCTGCTTTCAACCTGTGTTCATTTCAACCCTATAAATAGACCTGTGGTATCTGATTTTTTGAATCATCCAAACCAATCTACCCCTCCCAAACTAAGTTTCTCTTAACTTATCAACTCATTATAAAACTACCTTTATTATTGTCTTTTATCTTTTACTATTCTAATTGGTCGCCTACAAGTCCTTGTTTTGTCTTTAACTCCGATTGCTTTGTTCATACCGTCATGGACAAAAGCCTGGACTGTAATGTGTTCTACAATTGGGAAATATAGATTCAATATATGGAAACACAATTCAAACAAATAGCTAAGAGAAGTCCTACAACATTTGACCAGGGTAAGACAATCAAATAGACCGCTCCGATTAAATTGACAGTCGACATTTCCACTATTGGAAGTATTGATGATCAGAATGAATTTACCAGATGGATGTTTGAACGGAGAAGAAGATGGGAAGTGCTTTTGAGTGACATAACTCACCAGCCACATTTGATCTCGAGTCTTTGAAAAAACGAACCAAGGCTACACCAAGAAGGATAGCTGAGCTTTGTACAAAGCCAATCACTGAATTTAAGAGACTGGTTTGGAACACATCATAACCAATGGCTTTTATCTATCGTAATCATAAGATCAGGATGTGATTATATCATGGCGATTGATAAACCACGTCGACATAAAAGTGAATTTGACACCGGATTTCCTTAGCTCGGATTATTCCAGATTTGTCTGGAGGTCATACAGGTACACTGCACGTCTGAAACAGCCATGCGGTAGCTGTGAAGCTGTAGTGACTTCCGTGAAAGTCTGAAGCCGGTTTTTTGGATTGCGACTGAATGTTATCTCTTTCACATTGGGTTAAAATAGCAGTGACGCCCACTTTTCAAAAGGTTGACACCGTGATTGAGAAAGAAAGCAAAAGGCTTGTACCCCTTCTTACTGCTCATATTATGTACCATAGGGGAGAGTCAGTGACAGAATTCGTGAGTTGCTACTCTCATATAATCCATTCCAAACCACAACACCCCCACTGCCTGCATCATCACAATCAAAGAAATCCAAGACCTGATCCAATGATCTCCAATACTGATCAATATCGTGATTCCTACAACAATCAAGACCTTTTCAATCACTTTTTCCCAGACATTGATCCATCACAGTTACCTACATCTTATCCGCACAATTACTACTTTGCTTGTAATGATCAAATTGACGTTTCTTTGAGACTCATTGCGGAGGATCTCAAGGTATCTATTTAGGACCCTAAAGCTGAAGATACGCTTGAGAGCTCTCGAGCATATGGGATGGCTATGTTTCCAGCCAACAAATGATAACTATTGAGTGAAGTCCACTCGCTGAAAGCACCTATGTACCAAGGTCTGTTAAGATGTATGTCGTTGAAATGCAAAATCCACAACCTATAATGCCCCAACATAAGCAATCTCTTCTCTCCTTTCGCTTCTGCTGCCCTTGTTTTTGCATCTCAGGCAATCTTAAGCTTTCAAGGGTAACACATCAAACAATTGATGAACTTGCTTTCAAGTGAACACATCAAATAATTGATTTGCACATCGAATAATCGATCCTTGTGCATGCAAACAAGCCACAAGCTGCCAAGAATCTAACCTCTAATGCTGATGTCTGAACTCGGCGTCACACACGCAGGAAGCGGGCGTCAGATTGGTTTGGACCGAATCAAAGGGATGACACCAACTTGCGTACACACCAGATACCAGCTTCAGAACGGTTCAGAGTCTTCCTGAAGCCTTTACAGGTCGCTCCAAACTGTATGACCTCCAGACAAATCTTGAATAATCCGAGCTAAAGAAATCCGGTGTCAAATTCACTTTTATGTCGGCGTGGTTTATCAATCACCTATATCATCATCATCATACATTCTTGTTGATGTACCTCTTTTGTTACTTCTTGAAGAATACAGCAATTTTGACAGGACAACCTTCACTCACAATCAATGCTTGTTGATGAGAGATGTTAGGAATAGTGGCCAGTATGCAATAAGTAACCCACATCCAAGTCCTTGGGTCTTTAAAAGCTTCAATTGCTAAATATTTTTTGAATTTCTTATTCTCAATCTAAATTAATTGCTTCTTCTGTATCAGTTCTACATATCTCAAACATATAAGAACACATAATCAGGCTACTAACACCAGTGCAATTGACTCTTAGTCTTGATACATCCTTGATCATTTCTTCTGGAGTCAATAACCAAGTGGTGGTAGGTGAATCAGGAAAGAAAAGATAAAGGGCTACAGAAACCAAGAATGTTACAATTCCAATGATGACAAAGAACCATTGCCACGGTTCCATCTGTTGGTTAAAGAAAGAAGTTTAAAGTCTGTCAGTTATAATATCTAAAGGACTTTGTTCCTTTGGGTTCCTTCAATGCACCATTGAAAAGTCTATGCCGAGTTTTCAAAATCCAAGCACATGGAAAGACATGAATGGAGAACAACGAGGATCACAATTGATGGCTCGATATGAAGTACTCCATAGCTAATGAAGCTTCCAGTGGCCACCAACAAACCCTAAAAATGTGATGCACCATGGACTGAGCAACACAAATCAAACCCGGTAAAAAAACGTGTCTTTGGAAATTAAATAAAATAACTGACAGACATCAAAAACCAAAAGCCCGTCCGGATGCCTTGCTCATGATGTGTATAAAACCTGTTTTAATCATACATTGAGTCAAAAAGGTTCATTATCTTGACATATCCTATCAAAAAAGAAATAGTCAGTGCTTGTGAAACAGGAAAGAATTGACTAACATTGATGTGGTCATCATAAAACCGGCTGTGGCACAACCCTCACAAGCCCCCAAGAAAAACCTGCAAAAGAATAATTGGATAAAGTTTTTACAACTCTATCAATCATCTCATTGATAAGTGTTAAAAGAAAAATCAATTTCATGCAACAATAGATTAGGATAAATTCCCATATGTTTATTAGTTTTGCCCATGAAGATGAGATATACAGAATCTGGATTTCACCGGGAAAGGTAGCTTTACCCATGGAAAATTGGATGAAATATTCACACACTGCTTGTAAGGCAACAAATATAGCCCAAGCAAACACATTGAGAGATATCAATTTTCCTACTAGAAAACGTTGAAGGGCTAGGTTTTGTGGATACTTGAAGAGTAGATAAGATACTCTCCATTCCAAGATTGTTGGTCTGGCGTGTTGTAATATGCATGGTCAGTGAGCAAACTTTTAAGATTCCCAGAAATAGGGATATGGTGAAAAAGCTCACCAAAAAAATTGTCCCAAGCCAATTATATTGACTGACCATTAGATGAGTAGCTTCTTGTAATCCTAACATTGCCATGTTGCCTGTTTGCAAGGATTCTAAGTATGTCAAGCAGAGAAGCAAAGGGAACTGATAGTCAAGTTTACACACCAATGGAAGATTTATTGAGTGGAAATGTTCAATCAAAATATCAAAATGTTACTGTTGCACTCCAGCAAATTGTAGCAAAGTGCGGGTTTTACATTAAAATCACATCTTTTGGAGGTATCAAACTCATAATTGCGCTCACCTGACTCAATTTTGAACTTTTTTACTTATGGAAAAGTTGGATTTGAGGTTTACAGACGCCTCACTTATCCATGAGCTAGGAGGTGAACTATAAGTGTATTTTGATAATCAAATTGTTTGAAAATGTTTTTTAAGTTCATTGATACCATATAGAAATTGTGTGCATCAACATGACTTGTTAAACTGCTTGCGAGAATGGTGAGATATTTACCCTTTACATTCAAATTACAGCATTGAAAAAAAAGTCTATTTGGGTATGAAAATCCCTGGAAAGCCACAGCTGAACAAATGAGGTCCTCTTAATCAACCAATTGACTCCATGTTGTATGTTATTTAGAAATAGGTCACTTTTTGAAAGATGTGGTAGAGGTTTTAAGTGACTTCCCAATTGATCTGGTGCGGGCATGCCCGCATGGTCTCTAGTAAAAGAGTAAAAAGAAGGAAGGAAAAGGACCAACAGTCTGTTTGGATGAATCCAGACAGACTTCAGTTAGGTGACTCCTTAAGAAGGAGGTTTGAGTATAATTTAATAAATATTATGATATGAGAAGGCTGGATCCAAAGCCTTCCTTTAATCTTTAAGGTAACAGATTAAAGAGTGAGGTATAGAGTCACTAATCTGGTTGTTACAAAGTCACCAACTTATGGTTGTTCAGAAGGTACACCAACCTGAGAGTTGATATAGGTCACTGACCTACGGTTATTCAGAAGGTACACCAACCTGTGAGTTGATATAGGTCACTAACCTGTAGTTGTTCAAGAGGTAACTAACCTTGAATTTAATTGGAAGGTCACTAACCTAGAGATGTTCTACTTAGGGAAAGTAGAGGATCCAGAAGGGGGAAGGAAGAGATTACTTTATCTTTTAGTCAGGAAGCTGCTTTAAAGATATGAAGTAAATCACTAGTCTTATTATTATAAGACTTTTGATTATGTACTTCAAATGAACTTTAAAGGGTTTTTTGAAAGAGGTGTGTAATAAAATTCTTGAGGGAAAGTCTTTGAAGGCTGAGAGAGGAGGGGTTTATATACTCTCCTCTCCAAACCTAATAGTAGTGATATTTGATTGTATCATTACTATGGTTTAGGGTTTAATGGTTACTATTAATTATTATTATTATTATTCATATTACATAATTACATATACGTGTTATGTAATTTATGTAGTATAAGCATTTTAACTCTTGACACTGAGTTATGAGGTTTGATTGGTATTTTGTTACATGTTACATATGTTTTTAAATATATATACATATGTAATTGATGTTTTTATATGTTTTATTATATATTACATGTGTTTTATAAGCTGTATGTACATGTAATTAGGTTTATAAGTGGGAGTTCTGTATTATAAGATAGTTTTGGGTACATGTATATGTACCCAGGGCTGACATTCCCCACCCTCAAAGGAGGTCATTACTTCTTTTCAGAAGGTTTATGAGCTCTTTTTTGCGCTCTGGAGTCTCTCAATGTTGTTTTGCCATTGGGTAATTTATTGGCTGGTAGCCACTCATCTTCATCTGCACTTCTGTTTTTGTATCTTACAAGATAAAGTGTTGAAGATTTACCATTGACTTGTATTTCCCTTTGCTTTATGATATGTGAGAAAATCTTTTCTCCGTCAGTTTCAAACCTGATAGGAGTTTTCTTGGGTATTTATCTGTCAGGGAATTTGCTTTTATCTGAAGCATGAAATTTTTTTATTAGTGAAATTGAGAATACTGGGTGTTTTCTCCCAAATTCTTCTGTCAATTCTACTTCTACTGCATTGCTTCCATGGAATTTTAGTATTACGAAAGGTCCAACAAATTGGTCTTGAAGTTTCTTAGGTCCTTGAAGATTAGTAAAATTTGTGGTGGAGAGTAAAACTTGTTCACCTACTACAAACTTAGGTTCTTTATGGGTTTTATTCCACCTTTCTTGATTGTAAGTTACAGAATCTTCAATACATTGCGCTGCCCTAGCTCTTGCTTTACCAAGCATATCAAAGAAACTCAAGGAAGTTGGATGAAATTCAACATTTTTATTTTTTATCTGGTCTTTTGGTAATCTAGGACAATAGCCTCTTTCTACTTCAAAAGGCTTTTTCCTGTTGTGCTATGTATGCTGCTATTATATGCTAATTCTAGGGCTGGTAGTAATGTGTGCCAGTCATGTGTATGTCCATCCTTGTCTGTGTAACAGAGTCCTTCCGTGCAATATCTCCTGATAATTTCAGTTAAGGTACTAATATTTCTTTCACTGAGACCATCAGTCTGTGGATGGTACGCAGAGGAAAGAGCTAATGTTTTCGCAATAAGTGTATGCAGACTTTGCCAAAATTCAGAAGTAAATTTTGGATCTCTGTCACTGATGATTATTCATGGTAATCCCACATCACTAATTATTCTTTCCCAGAATAGTAATGCAATATCCATTGCTGTTGCCTCTTTGTAGCATGGTAAGAACCTGGTTCTTTTTGAAAATCTGTCTACAATGTCCTATACACATTTGTTAATTGTTAATTAATGATGCTGGAAGACCAGTAACAAAATCCATGTTAATGACTTCCCATGCGTATGTTGGTTCTTCTATTATTTGAAGTAAACCAAATCTTTTCCCCGTGGCTTTATTTGCTTTTTGGCATCTTTCACAAGTCTTCACATATACTTCTACGTCTTGTCTCCAATTTGGCCACCAAGCTGTGCTTTTGATTCTGTCTACTGTCCGGTCTTCTGAGAGATGCCCCGACATCAACTCATCATGGCATACGTGCAATGTTTGTTGGATGTGGTCAGCATTTATTATTACTAGGTTTGCAGTATGCTTTTCTCTAAAATATAGTAGGTCAGATTCAAGTGAGATTTTTCCTTGAGCTAGCCCATCTTTCCAAGGTTGTTTGAGTGTGCTTGACAGGCTTAGATCAGTGTTCTGTGCAGACAATAATCTGGTAAGTTTGGCTGTGTTACTATTCTTTTGATAACTAGTCTTTACTTCATCAAAAAATTCTTCAGACAATTCACATAAACTGATTCCCATTACAGGAATATCTCTCTCCATTTCTTCAGGTTCCCATGCCGGATTGCTGGAATCATTTGGTAATGCCATTCTACTTAGGCCATCAGCGTTATTGTGGAATTTTCCTGGTCTATGAGTAATTTTCATGAATGGTTTATACTCTTGTATTTCCATCATCCATCTCAACATGTGTCTGCTTGGAGATTTGAGATTTGTCAGAGATCTTACTCCTGTACAATCTGTTATTACCTCAAAGTAGCTGCCGTCAAGGTAGTAGTGTAATTTTTCTAATGCCCAAACTAGTGCTAGAGCTTCTAGCTGAGGTGAAGAATATCTACTCTCAGTGTCTGTTAATTTTCTGAATATAAAAACAATAGGGCCTTCTTTTGGTTTCCCATCAATTATTTGTGTTTGATGGAGTGCTGCTCCCAAACCTTCAATTGATGCATCAACATAAAGTTTAAAAGGTTTCTCAAAGTCAGGGTGAAACAAGATTGGTGCTGTTGTAAGTATTTGTTTTATTTTATTCACTGCATCAATTCTTTCCTTTGTCATTTCAAATACTACACCTTTAGCATATAGTTTGTAGGGACTACAAGTAATGATCCCAAAGTTTGGAATGTGGGCTCTGTAGTAGCTTGTAAATCCTAAGAATGAGCTTAATTCTTGCTTGTCTTTAGGGCAAGGTTTTTGTAGTACTGCTGCTACGGAGTTCTGGTCCACTGCTACCCATAGTCCTGATACACGGTGACCTAGAGCTTTGCATTCCTCAAAACCAAAGTGACATTTCTTGAAAGATATTGTCATACCCATGGCTTTGGCTCTTAGCAATACTTTCTCCATTGCTTCTAGATGCTCTTCCCATGTGGTATGAAAAACTATGATGTCATCAATATAGACTTTGAGCCAACCTTCTCTTAATTCTTTTGAAAACTCTGTATCCATCATTCTTTGAAAGAAAGCTCGAGCATTTTTTATTCCAAAAGGCATCCTTATATATTCAAAGATTCCCAAATGACAAATAATTCTGAGGTATTTCCTGCTACATATTTCCACGATGTTCTGATGGAATCCTTTCATTATATCCATGAGAGTAATATATTTTGCATTGAAAAGGTTAGTCAAGGATTGGTCTATTCTTGGTAAGGGATATCTATCAGGCTTTGTGTATTGATTAAGAGCACAAAAGTCTCCACAAAGTCTAGATTTATCATTATGCCATGCTATCAGAACAGATGAAGTTATATCAACTTCTTCATCACTACCCACTTTTCGTATTACACCCATGCTCAGTAGTTCTTCAATGTGTTTTTCTATTTCTTTTCTACTTCTTGGGCTCGCAGGATATGCACCTTTCCTTAAAATAGGAGGATAAGGTTTATCTATTGTGAGTTCTATTTTCACCGGATGGTTCTTAATAACTCCTAGAGGTTGCTTTCCTAAACCAAACTGATCCTTGTATTTAATTACCATTTGAATTATATCTTCTTTCTGACTATAGGTAAGATTGGGTCCAAACTCAGCTTCCAATATTTTTTCTTGAAGTTGTTTTATGTCTTGACTTGTTGTAGATTCTATTGTACTATCAGGTTTAATTGCTAAAATTTCTTTATGTTGCATTAGAGCAAACTTCCCACTTTTGTTATTATTGCCAATAGTAAAATACTTTTCTTTACTATGAAATATATCAAATCCATATTGACTTAAGTTTTCTGCGCCTAATATGAAGTACTTGTTGTTTGCATTTTCCATCACTACAAATTCAGCATTTATTCTAATTGATTGTTTAACATGTGGGAATATCACTGGTAAGCTAATGACACCTAAAGCATGAAGTTTACTACCAACTCCGGAGAACTTCACGTGACTACTGGGCATAAGTTTTTCTTGCCAGTCTGGTACAATTTCAGATAAAAAATGTTTTCCCACAATTGAGCATGATTCTCCGCTGTCCAGCAGTATTGGTACTTTACAATTATTTACCAATGCTCGAGCCATTGCATGATGTCCTAGTGTATGTGCCATTCCATCTGCTGGTTTGGATTTCAGTAGCCTGGCATCAATTGTATTTCCCATCTGCATGTCATCGTGCCGTGAGTGAGGTACATCTGCTTCAGCTTGCAGTATATTGATGTCTTTCTCATTGTCCTCATGAGTATCAATCATGCAGACATTCTGTTGGTGTTGGTTTTGATGATCTTCTACTTCACTGTCTGAACTTGAATCCCCTGAAAGTTGTCCTCCTTGAAAGTCAAACTCATCATTCATATTATCACTTTCCTCAGTGTCTCCTTCAATCATATTTATTTTCTTATCTTTACATCCTCTCCATTGATGTTTTGGATCTTTACTTCCGCAGTTTGGGCATGCTCTGGAAGGTTTCCTTTCTGATGTGCTTGGTTGGACTCTTGTACTGGAGGGACCTTGTAATTTATCATCTTTAAAGGTGGCTCTATTCTCAATAAAAGGTCTCCTTGGTCTATTCAAGTACCTTTTCTTAGTGATGATGGTTGTATTTTCAAAAATGTCTTTAAACAGCATTAGGAACATATCCCACTTGTATGGTGTTGAGAGCTGGCTTTTGATTGCATTCCTAGCATCACCATCAACTTTATTCAATATTTTATTCACTATTCTGTCTGCAGAAGAATCTGGATCAAAAGCTGAAATTCTCTTTTTTTGTTTCAAAGACCACGCTGTGGGATCTGTGTGTATATTGGCATCAAATTTATCTTTCATGAATAATTCTTCCATGTTATTTTTCCAAACATTGTTTCCAAATCTTTTATGAATTTCTTCTTTCCACTCGTCCCATGTCATTGAGCCTTTAGTTCTACGTTTGTCCATGTACCACTGTCCTGCTGTGCCTGTAAAAGCTGTTGCTAAATGGCTTACAACGACAAGAGGGTCCATTTTCAGGGTTATAATCAAATCATCACACCAGTCAATGTAATCATTATGGTTATATTCACCGTCTCCGCTAAATTTTTTCCAATCTCGTCCTGTTGGCCAAAGTTTAGTCAAGGCTTTAGTCACATTATCTTCTCTAGTAGGTTCTGTCATTGCTGTTTGAGCAGTATTTTCCCTTATAAATGATCTGTCACGAGGTGGTAGTGTCTCCTCTCTTGCAATTGTTCCTTCACGAATTGTTGGGCTCTGATGATTTCTATGTGCTGGTACAGGTTCTTCATAGTTTACAGTTCTTTGTCTTGGTCCTGTTGTGGCTAGCCTAAACCTGGCTTCTCCTCTGAGTGATGGATCTACTCTTGAGTTCTCTTCCAAGGGTGGCTGTACATGCTCATGTACTATACCTGTATTTGTATGGTCATTCATCATAAAACTGTTGTTGCTGTTATTTCCTATATCAGGTTTAAGTTCCTGAATAATTATCTTGCTGCATTGGCATTGTTGTCCATTTGTGTCAGCTGTTGTTGTATTTCAACATTTTTCTCTAGTATGGTTTGATTTAATGTTACTTGTTGTCTTAACATTTGATCTGTGAAGGATTTCATCTGTATTTCTTGTTGTTCCAATAATTCTTTGGTTAATTCTTCATGATTGTTTCTTATTTTTTCTTGTAATGCGTGGTAAGATTTCATCATGCCACTCTCAAATTGCTGCTGTTGCTCATTTAAGCTCTCACGAATTTTTGTTATATTTTTATCTTCTTTAATTTCACCAATTGTGGAACTGGCTTGATTGTCATGTTTCTCAAATTTGTTAAGTAATTCCTCTATTTTATTATAAGGATCCTTGATTGGTAGCTTAAGTTGTCTATCCAATTTCATATCTATTTGTTTAATTGCATTTTTCATTTCTCCAAGATCACCTACTATTGTGTCACTAGTTTCTTGGATACTTTGTTTTCCTTGAGATATTTTATTCATTGTCTCGTGAAAATTTTTATCAAGATTGCTAAGTTTGGAAGTCAATTTTTTCTCAGTCTCGGAGATCCGTGAGGCAATTTGATTAGCTAAGTTTGTAATTTGTTTAATCATATTTTGCTGAGACACTGATAAATTTGCTTCTTCAACTATAGTATTGAGTTTCTCTCTAATTTGCAATACTAATGCTTGAGTTTTATTCAAGCTATACATCGGAGTGACCTCTGAGTTTTGTATCTCAGTTACTCCTTGCTTAATGCCTTGACTTGTATTAGAAGTGGATGCACTGCTGTCTTTAATGTCAGGTAACTGGTACATGCTCTTTCTCTTTTCCTTTATTTACATTTTTTACTTCAGTGCGAGTTTTCAAATCAAGAAGTATATTTTTAATTTCTTGAATTTCAACAAATTTTTCTTTTAATTCTATAAAGTTCTTCTCACTCTCATCATGATATGTTTGTTGTTGATCCAGGTTTCTGAATTCATAACTGAGTGTTTGAATCTCACTAAGTTCTTTACTTACTTCTGAAATTTTGCTCATGATATCATCATAAGATGATTTTTGTAATTGGCAATTTAATTGGAACTCTTTAAGTCTTACTTGGTCACTTTGCTCACATTGATTTTTTAGTAAAGTCAATTTAGGGTTCAGGTGTTCAACTTTTTCATAAATTGCATGACTTTTTCGTTGTATAAGGTCTTCTAAATCTAAATAAGTGTTTGATAAAGAAATAGAAGAAGCGGAAACTTTAGAATTTGTCTTTGAAACTAAATACGACTGGTTGAACAGTCCTTGATTGTTCCTTTCATCCAATTGATCCTCTTCTGACTTGATAGATGCTAAAGAAGGGGATAAGAGGTTTGGGGAGTTATCTAGAGGTGGTCCAGTGAAGGGTGTTTCAGCATAAAGAACTGAGGGGTGTGAGTGAAAAGAAGAAGTGGGATGAGGAAGAATACTTACTGTTCTTTCTCCTTCCCCTTGCCTTTGGCTTCCTTCTTCTCGTCTTGCTTCATTCTCTTCACCATGAGCATCATGTCCAGGAGGTTCGATGAAGTCTTGGCTAGCTCCTCGATCTCTTTGTCGCGAGCTCGCTTGCGGCGTTGACTTGAGGGTCCTGTTTCTACTCTTGGTTGATCGAACTCTAGCATCTTCTGAGGGTTGATGCACTAGGGATTGTAGCCCGCTATCTCCTCGACCCTCTGGCGATAACGTCTGCCGCCTAAGAAATCCTCCAGCTCCTTGTGAGTTTCCTTCGCTACACCCAATACTTGCCTGAAGCAAGAGTTGTTGCCTGAAACTCTTGCTTCCTCCAGGTCTTGTCTGAGGTTGGCGATCGCTTGGCAAAGTCGTACCTCCTCCAGCTCTCTTGTCTGCTGGTAAGATAGTGCAGGAGGAGGAGGAGGAGGTAAATTGGGGTTGCTGGTGCTCGGCATAGGTTGGTGTGGTCGTTGAGCCTGGGATGGTTGAGGGGGGTGATTTGGTTGGTGGTGATACATAGGGCTCGGTGCTGGCGGGTATTGAGCCACTGGAGCTGGGAGGTCCGACGGGTAGTGGGGTTGATAGTAGTACCCCGCTTGCTGTTGCTGGGTCTAGAGTCGACAATGAAATAATTTTTTTGTTAATTTCTCTTTCTTTTGCTAAGTTTTCAACGGGGTGCGGGTTGGGCTTACCTGAGGGGGGTAGTGGTTCGTATAACTCCCCCACTGGTGTCCTTCTTGTGGCTCGTGAGCTTGGTTCAACCGATCGCTTTGATTTTGTTGATCCGTGTGCGCTGCTTGCTCGGCTAGACATGGTGTCGGTAAGGTAGTTCAAAGAAGATGGATAGGAAAAACAAAAAAATTCTTCAACAAACTAAAAAAAGAATTAAAGATAATAATAAAAAACTTATTTATAGATCGTAACTTACGATTTCCTTGGGCTGGATGTTCTTGGTGGTGAACTGCTTCAGCAACGGGGTTGGTTTGTTGTTCTGATATTTTAGTTGAACAAGATAGTCAAGAAAAGAAAGGAAAAAAATGATTAAATGATTGATTTGTATGACCGTTGATTCAGTCGGTTGTTTTGAACTTACGGTGTGATTGGGCTACTTGTCCTTGGTTAGGTCTACCAGTATTTGAGCTTTCGTCTAGGTAAGTAAGTTCAATACAAAAGTTATTGGTTGTTAGTAAAAAATTTTGAATCTAATCTCAACAGAACAAGACAGAGAATTTGGAAAGAGGGATGGAAAGCAAGGATGAGATGATAATGTATTACTTTGGTGTTGAGTGAGTAGGTTCTCTGGTAGGGATCCTTCAGCTCGGAATTGTTCTTGTGTGGTTCCGTCAGAACCCGGCGAGTCGATCTCAATATTTGCTAACGGGTCAGGTGCTGGCGTAGTAGTGGTGGAATCGATCAGTATCGGTTCTTGACTCGTGTTACCATACACATCTTCAGACTCCAAGATAGAGCCGTCGTAGTTAGGGTCTTGTAAGGCAGGGTGGATTGATGGGTTCGGTTCGCTTCAGCAGGTTGTTGCTGAGGATTGCCGTGGTTGGCGAGGTCCAGCGAATTGAATAAGTTTGGGAAAGACACTAGAGAAGACAAAAAAATAAGATGACATGATGTCAAAAGACGAAAAAAAAAATTAGTATTTGAAATGTTTTGATTTTTTTGATTTAATATAAAGAAGATAACAAGATTATGGTGTGATTACTGTTAATTCAATAGATAACTTTGATGAAGTTAACAAGTTTTCGAAGGTTTATCAATTGATTATAAGAATAAAGATAACAATTCTTTTGATGTTCAAATGATTTGTCTGAGGAATGTTTGAAGTCGAGAGGATGGGTGTTCTTATACAAAGGAATTTGATTATCGGCCTTGTTTCCGATGCGGTTTTTGAAAAGTATCACTATGTAAGTGATATCAGTTAGTATACTATTGATAGATTAATTAATGAGTATCTATTGCTAGCTGACTCACTCTTTCCTCTGCAGTCTTGTTTGTCTAATGTAAGTGTTGCCACTAAAGAACTTTGCATGGTGACTCGTTTGCGGTGGTAAGTCGAAGTAGATCTGTCTTTTCTTGGTGGAACGATTGATGGAATAGATGGTCAGTGTGATTCTTCTTGAAATCAATTGATTTCAAATAATTAATTGAAAAGATGTTGTGGCTTCCTAAAGCAGTACTCACCCTTTTTCCTCTGAATATCTGTTCGTTGTTTGGTCCGATTGGCAAAATTTCGGAATTATCGATTTTGATTCGAGTTCCCCGATCTTTCTGGTGAGTAATCGAATTTTCAATCGTTTGTCCACTGTGTTCTCCTAGATCTGAATGACAGTCTTGTCGGTTTTGATTTTGTTAAGGAATAGTTGTGGAAGGTATCTGTCCTTCAAAACTTATGTAAGGGTCTTTGGATTTTCGAAATTCAGCTTATGTAATGTAATAACACCCGACTCGTCGGACTTTGTTGGAATCCGGGCTTCTTACTTTGCTCAAGCTGGACAAATACTCGAAATGGCTATTTTCAGTGTATTACTCACAAATAGAGACACAAAAACCAGTAAAATTAAAAATAAAAGGTTAATCAAGGTTGTATTAGTGTGTGTATGAGTTGAGTAAAAGTGTATGTGATCAATCACATGCACTTCTACAGTTGTATATGTCTTATTACTTGTCTAGAGGTATGAAAATCTCACACTTTTGGTTAAAAAGGTAGAGGTTTTTGGGTTTCAACACAATGAGGCCCCCAAATGTGAGGATAGGGTATCCTTTTGGAGTACTCTAAGCTCACTAATGGGAATTCAGATGGGTCTTTTTATTTAAATATACGTAGTTCAAATAGTAATTTGTAAATACAATAAGAATAAAAGAGTAAAAAGAAGGAAGGAAAAGGACCAACAGTCTGTTTGGATGAATCCAGACAGACTTCAGTTAGGTGACTCCTTAAGAAGGAGGTTTGAGTATAATTTAATAAATATTATGATATGAGAAGGCTGGATCCAAAGCCTTCCTTTAATCTTTAAGGTAACAGATTAAAGAGTGAGGTATAGAGTCACTAATCTGGTTGTTACAAAGTCACCAACTTATGGTTGTTCAGAAGGTACACCAACCTGAGAGTTGATATAGGTCACTAACCTACGGTTGTTCAGAAGGTACACCAACCTGTGAGTTGATATAGGTCACTAACCTGTAGTTGTTCAAGAGGTAACTAACCTTGAAGTTAATTGGAAGGTCACTAACCTAGAGATGTTCTACTTAGGGAAAGTAGAGGATCCAGAAGGGGGAAGGAAGAGATTACTTTATCTTTTAGTCAGGAAGCTGCTTGAAAGATATGAAGTAAATCACTAGTCTTATTATTATAAGACTTTTGATTATGTACTTCAAATGAACTTTAAAGGGTTTTTTGAAAGAGGTGTGTAATAAAATTCTTGAGGGAAAGTCTTTGAAGGCTGAGAGAGGAGGGGTTTATATACTCTGCTCTCCAAACCTAATAGTAGTGATATTTGATTGTATCATTACTATGGTTTAGGGTTTAATGGTTGCTATTAATTATTATTATTATTATTAATATTACATAATTACATATACGTGTTATGTAATTTATGTAGTATAAGCATTTTAAATCTTGACACTGAGTTATGAGGTTTGATTGGTATTTTGTTACATGTTACATATGTTTTTAAATGTATATACATATGTAATTGATGTTCGTATATGTTTTATTATATATTACATGTGTTTTATAAGCTGTATGTACATGTAATTAGGTTTATAAGTGGTAGTTCTGTATTATAAGTTAGTTTTGGGTGCATGTATATGTACCCAGGGCTGACAAGAGCAGAGACAGCATGAGGATCAGCAATGCCCTCAAGGGTCTTGGTGGAGATGTCACTTTACATGGAGGGACTTCTGACGGAAGTACCATGTTGAATGAGAATGATATGAGGAATTTGATATTCTTCCTGAGGGGAACAGACGTCCTTTGATCAGGGGAATGTTCATCTGGTTGGTTACGGTGTTTAACCCTGTCACCCCCAGGTTGAAAGCAGGCTTTAATCAAACCCATGATCGACCTTGAGGATGGAAACCAGTTTCGGAAAGGAAAAAGGTGGCTGAGCAACCGTATTTGATCAATCCTTCCCAAAACCGTTGCACACCCCGGGGCCAAGCCAAAAAACCGCCAGTGTTTTTTGGTTTATGTGGAAACCTCTCAGAATCAGTTGACCAACGAAAAGGTGGGTTGGTGGTGTACCAGTATTTAATGAGGAATTCTTGATTCAAGACCAAATGGCCTAGTCCTTACTGCCACCAAAGTCAGAAGATAAAGCGGAGAAAGAGAAAAGATTATACAGCGGAGAAGGCCCAAGAGAGGAACTTACAATGGACTTTGAATCCTGGAGCGATTGCATGGAGTTGATGTGCGTCCATCTGCAAGATCAAGATTGGGGTCCAGTGGCAGATCAATTTGAAAGTCACACGGTAATTGTGAAGCAGCTACGGAAGGATTACGGTTGGATGGTGGCTTTAAGGTACTGTTGATTAGTGAGACAGGGAGTTATGCAAGAAACCATTGATAATTCCATGGGAAATTGGGCGGAATTACAAGAACATCTGTTAGCTCAGGCAAAAACAAAAGCTGAAAGTTTCAACAAGAGGCATTACCGTACCGACCCGTATGCAGAGAACGGCCCTATAAAGCCAACATCTGTCCTTACACCGACCAGACTAAAACGTCGTCTTCAAAACCAATAGCAAGTACAAGCTCCTACACGGTAAATAGCCCTTATAATACCAACACCAACACAAACCGCCACACCAACACGAGTTCATACCGTGGGAACAGAGGAGGTAGAAGGAACCGAGGAGGTCAAATGTGGATTAGAGAGAAAGACAGAGACAATAGAGGTTCAAGATGGGGAGACGAGAAGAAGAGAGATTGGAGCAGTAGCCCCAAGCGGCGTTACAACAAGAAAGGCGGTGACAGGAAATGGAAACGACCATAAGCCATGGTCATTGTAACCAAATGATGTAAATGAAATGCAGTACCTTTATGGTAAACTGATACTTGTCCAATACAACCGTGTCGTATGTGCTGATGTGTCATTGCCTTGCTTGCCCTGTGACCAAAAACAGCGCATTCGCCGTCCCTTCTAATCCCCCCCTCCTCCCCCCTCCTCACCAAACAACACTGAGGGAAGAACCAGATCAGTCAGATTGAGGTAATCAAGCAACTTTCAATTGTAGAGGTGAAAATGTAAAAAGCTGGCCAAAATCTTTGTCCTACAAAATGAACCTGCTGGTTTGGGAGGAAGCATTAAGAAGCACGGGATTGTATCAGCAACACAAACATATACTACGAATGTTTGAGACTGGGTTCTCACAAGGAATAGTAGACGCAACAGTGCCTTCACATCGCTTCTATTGCCCGCCAAATCATCCGTCAGCAAGACAAGCGAAAGAGAAAATCAAAGCGACCTTCAAGAAAGAGCTGTTAGCAGGGAGGATGTATGGCCCTTGGCCACAGGAAGAAGTTTTTTGTTGCATCGGTTTCTTCAGAACAAATCCTTTAGGCGCAGTCGTGAATGAAGATGGTTCGTTCCGTCCAATAAGCAACCTGTTGTACCCTAGACATATACGAAATCTTGAATCAGTAAACAAAAACATTGATAAAGAAGATTTTGAAACTTCTTGGGATGATTTCAAGAGGGTAGCTTGGTTCTTCATATGGTATAAAGTAAAATTATTACTAGGGATCTTTGACTGGGCTAAAGCTTACCGGCAAATTCCGTTAGCAATGGACCAGTGGAGGTTCTTGATGGTACTGGACTTCAATGAAGAGGTGTTGTTAGATACAAGAGTGCAGCTTGGCGGGGTAGCGGGTTGCGGTACGTTTGGATGGGCAGCAGAAACCTGGAAGAAGATAATGGTGAAGAAGTTTAACATGTTAGCCGGTTTTTGCTGGGTAGATGATACTTTATTTGCAAAACCTGTAGAAGATACCCGTCCAGGGAAAATAATGTATATTGTAAGAGAAAGTGAGAGGATGGGGGTGGCAACAAACAAAGAGAAGTGGAGAGATTTTGGTTACACCCAAAAATATCTAGGTTTTGAGTGGAACAGAGAAGACAAAACAGTTAGCTTACCACATGAGAAAATCAAACTACGCATAAGTCAAATTGAGGAGTACCTACAGGAAACAAAGCAGTCATTCAAAGAGACGGAGAAACTCGTAGGATGGTTGCAACACGCAGCATACATCTTACCACAAATGAAAGTATACTGTTCAGCAATATATCAATTACTACAACAATGGAAACATAAATATGCTTTACAAGAAGTACCAGATGAAGATAGAGAAGACCTACTTATATGGAAAGAAACTCTCCAAATGGCAAACCCACTTCAAGTAATCCCAAAACCAGAGACACAGACAATCAGTTGGGTAGGAGATGCTTTGACATCTTACGATTTAGGCATTATTGTAGGAAAGACTTGGTCTAGGTTTGAGCTGAGGAGAGGCTGCAATGCAGCTGAACGAGATGGAACAAAGAGAGGCATTGCCTGGGCAGAAACAGTAGCAATTAGGATTGGCTGGATGATGGTGAAGAAGCTACGGAGAGTAGAAGGAAACACTTACCTGGCTTTAACCAATAACACTGTATCGGAAGGTGCCATGAACAACGGGAAGTCGAGAGACCCTCTGGTAAACAGAGAGTGGAAAGTTATTCAAAACAATCTGTTAGCTCACAACAGTGCAAATGAAGCAAAACGGGTCAAATCAGCAGATAATGCCACTGACGCGTTGTCGAGAGGGTTAGACTCTACCAAGAAAGCATGGAACAAAATGAGAATAGACATTCCAGATGATTTGAAACCTTTTATTATACAAACTTGAAATAAATATTATTGATTTGTGTTTGAGACCAGTGAGGTGAGATTGTTTCAGCCACTCGAAGTCCTGCATAGGGATTAGGTTGATAATCCGCTGACGTGAGTGGACTGAAACCCTCCTAAACTCCAGAAGACGAGTTGATGTGACCAAAAAAAAACAAAGCAGAGGGTGACCAAAAAGCAGAGTCAAGGCAAAACAGCAAATGGTGTTGAGAGGATTGTGATTGACGGAAAGTACGTACTGGCAGTTGGACACCTCGCTGGAGAGTAAGGTGAGGGAGGCATTACCCGTAAGAGACCAACCCGTGACTAGCGGTGAGTCTTGACACTACACCGTGTATTGCAGTCCATACAAGGTCAGACCTCATTTGACCTGTTGTTTGCTGTGTGACGTTAACTGGTAAACTCAACAAACATGCCACCTTATCGATTACCCAGACAACCCATCCAAAGCTGACGTGACTCGAAGTCGGATCCACCAGGTCATTTCGGAACTGCATTAATGACGCCTTCTGAACCCAGAGCTCACATGGCTACAAGTAGTTGGGCAAAACAACTTTGAATGGTTACTCATCAGGATTGTCAAAGTTTATTGAATACATCGAATCAAAAGGACAAATCTTTGATGAACGCTTACAAATTCAAAGTAACAATATCTATGGCTTCATCACATGGGCAGGTCGATCAGGTGTAGTAGTGGGAGTTCAACCTAAGAGGAAGATAGCCTCAAAGACGATCAATAAGTATATTGATGGAATTCAAGCATGGCATTTAGTAAAACATGTCAGGAAAATAAAGTTAGACAAATCAATCATGAAACTGTTAATTCGAGCAACTAAGAAAGAAGAAGGGATCTTACTCACCGCCAACAAAAAGCCCGTGAGTGTGCAACAACTCTTTTCACTACTCGATTACTGTGAAGGCCGCTCCAAGACACACAAATTTGTAGCTGTGGTAGCGATGATTGCCTTTTGGGGTTTAATGAGATCAGGAGAAATATTTTGCAAGTCAAGAGAAGAAGGTGTGGTGTTAAGGAGGCATGTGAAGTTTGGTACATCAAAAACCGGAAAGTGGGTTAAGATTCATCTGAGGAAAGCAAAGACCGCCAGACCTGGAGAGGTACAAATCATACACTTGCAGGAACAACCATCTGTGCTAGATCCAGTCGCGGCAATGCGCAGACTGATGGAAATGAATAAAACGGCGGACCGAGATGACTTCTTGTTTGCAATAGGAGATAAGGTACTAAAGAAGGTCACATTTATTAAATTGGTCAAAGAAGCTTGGGGATCATGGAGTGTAAAGACATGGTCCGATCACTCTTTTTGCGTAGGAGGAACATCACTACGCGCAGACCTTGGTACTAGTGAGAAGAAACTCAAGAAAACAGGGAAGTGGAAGTCCGACTCGCATAAAAGGTACGTAAAGCTTTTCACGGATGAAGATTTGTTGGTGACAAAGGCGTTTCTAGAAGCAATAAAAATTTAAATTTAGCTTGTATTAAGTTTAATTCTGAATGCCTCAATCATTTTATTGTAGTCTTGGATTACTTGGTCTTGGGATAACTTTTCGCTCCCCTCCGTTTTTGTACGTTGGCGTACCGTAGATGGGGTTGCCCTCCAGGCCAAGGACGGCACGTAACGTCACGAGCCTATCTTGGTGGTAGGAACGTTGGACAACCCATCTCGGAACCCAATTGGAGGGCGGGCGGGCTGAGCTGAAAGCAGTCCGCTCTCAAAGTTGGTTTTGAAAAACCATTCGAGAGACGGGCCTTTCGGCTTCTCCCACACAGCTCTATCCTCACCAGCGTGGCGAGGATAGAGCAGGGTGAGTTACCTTAGACCGCCAATGGGCGGTCAAAACAAGTAATCACCTCATTTAAAAATAATTAGCCCACACTGAAATGAGAGAATGGATTCATGGATTGGATGATTTGGTTTTAGTGAATTGATTTGATTACGTAAAAGGGGGAATCAATGTGAATCAGAAGGTGAAGGGGTGAGTGCTAGTGAGTTAAATATTTCTAAGAATATTTGGTCATGGAACACATTCAATGAAATTGAAGCTGGACTTGAGTTTTGTTTATAGACAATGTTTACTTCAAGAAATAGATCTTTAGTCTCTTTCTGTTGTTTTGATTCTTGATATCTGATTTTGACATTGAAAATTGAAATCAAAAAAGTTGTAAAGTGTGGTTTTGAAAGAAAGAGTTGTGTTATGTAGATCTGAACCTAATATGTGTTTTAAATCAAATCTCACATAAAATATGAGTTTTATGACCAACCTCAATGGCCAGGAGTGTAGTATCATCTAATGATTTTGTTCATGCTGTGAACCAAATTGATATGGGAAATCAGATCCAGAGAGGGTATTTGAACATTGGTTAGTAACAAAACTAGAGCATTGGGGGCGGCCAGCCGCCCTCCCGGTAAACAATCCCGTACCACTGCCTTGAATTTCGGGTAACGACGTCGGATCTCGAATCCGCCCGTCACATTGTCTACTATCACCCATTTCATTGCTAAGCACTATGCAATTCAATGACGTAATGTCAGCATCACCAAACCAATAATCATCCTTCACACTTTCACTTGAAAATGACTGCATTGCCTTTCAATGCACGATTACGTATGGAGTGGAGCGGAAATTTCAAACTTGGTCCCGAAGTGAGCTGTGTTTTACACCAACCACATTCCGCATGCTGATTGTGTAGGTCTCCGTCATTAGATTCGAATCGGCACCCATGAGGTGTTTCAGGTTGACAGTATCACCTCCGCCTCTACAACCAGCGACTCAGTCATTCCTACTTGCCGTGCCCCCCGACGACACCGTGCTACGCGAGAGACATTATTATCACATTGCGGGCTTCATCATCATGAGCACCGCTTCAGGCAACTTAGTCATGCATCCGAACCCTTATAGCATACTACCGTCTCTCCGTCCTGTTTATACTCCATCGCAATGTTCTGAACCAGGAATAATCAATGTCACAGCGCGCGGACGTCTAACTCGACTATGGCGCCGCCCGTCGTTTCCACCTGGCAATAACGAATGGACGGTTATTCTTTCTCATACGGCATGTAACACATCGGTAAGCGGTGAGGCGACATGACGAAGCTAAGCAACTAACATGTTTGTGTAGACGTCTCGCAGTAGTGATTTCGAATCATCATACAGAGTAGGTGACTCTCTGATGCAACAACATGGTTGATCAATGTTCGATTTCGGCAATATCATCGATGTCAAAGGTTACATAGACACTTTCTTGGGTCCGACAAAGAGCTGGGTGATTGATGTACGTGTTTCAGTTATCTTTATATCACCTTCGCTGACCTCAATCCAGATGCACAGCGCTACTTTAGCCGGTACGGTGCACGGCCAAACATAGCAATAGTGAAATGCATTTCTCAAAAAGCATTGCCAACCTCCACGTTGGAGGTCTAACAATAATGGGCAGTGTCAAGTATGTTGGGATTTCGTGTCATAGCGGGGCAGTAACATCGTGTTGCATTCGCGATGTTAGTTGTACTGTTGAATAAAAATGTTTTATATAAGCATTGGAGGTCCAAATCATTGTCCCTTGTTTCACTGAATAAGGAATGATCGAAATTCGCAGAGCCAACAGAAGTGCAGCCTGGTGCAGAGAGTGCTCAATCTTGCTGCCAGATACACTGTTGCGCTGACCGATGTCATAATGCCATGTCAAATGGGGACTGCCTCAGTGAGAAGCGTCGTAGAAGTGTGCTGACACGGGTCCTAAAAGTGTGTGTTAATTCGTCAGTGACAATAAACCAATCGATGTTGGTAACGCATTAGAGGGATTAACAACGCAATCAGGAACTGAATGTGCCCAGTCAGCACTCCGTGATTCGTTCTGCGGATTCACCGTCGGAGCCTAGCTTGAGTGTAAGTAGTTATTTAATCAATCAATTGATCATTGTCATTGACCTCAAGTTTTATTCACGATGTTTACGTTCAACAACCTGAGAAAGCTAATTACACCATTTGATGATCCTCTTTTTTTGGATCTTGTTTATCAACATTTCAACAAAGGTGAGATTGATGTAATTCTTGAATCAACGCTGTGGATCAAGCTGATCAAACCTCTGTAGATATTAAACCGACCAACTTGTTAGTCTTTGATACTAGCAACGCCCGGACCTCAGCGCGATGACTACGGTCAGCGGTACGGTACGCTACGGCCCGCGCCGTACCGCTATCAGCCTCTGGACCCTACGGTACCTCCGTACCGCAATGCATGGTTAAGGAATCCGGTGACGGTCTTGATTACGATTACGGGCCATCACGTTGCGGTGCCCGCGACAAAACCCGTAGTCACTACGGTTGACTACGGGTTTTGTTAAAAACTTCAATTGGTACAAAGTTCAGACTTCGATGGAGTGGTTTGATGTGTAAATTGGCACAAGTTAATATCAAACGATATGCTCGAGTTGATTTTGAGCGCCTAAAGGAACTTTTGAACGAGATTGCAATTTGAGAGAGTTAACCAGTTACTTATTGATTGTGCTTGATACACGAATCGATCAAGTAATTCTACCACGGGTTCAGTTGAGAGCAATCAAGTTTGCTCAAGTTGGATTAAAGATAAACTGGCTCAACTTAGTGAGATGATGGTGAATCATCAAAAAGGGTCGATTGTCAAAGATACGGTGGTGAAGGATTTGATGATTGATTACTTTTTGGCTTGGTCTTCTGCTGTCACTTTAGTCTGTACTACATCTTTGTTTTACGTCTTTAATGAAAGGACTCACTCACGATCATCGTTCTGTAATTTCTGATTATTGAGTTGTGCAACCCATCCAGGTGTCTTGCTGTCAGGAGAAGAGGCAAGTTGACATCAAGCTAATCGTGATTTGAGTATGGCATGTCCAAAAGCACTTGGACCATTTTATGATGGATTGAAACTACAACCTAGATCAATTTTTATCGATTTACAGTCAAACCGGAAAAGCTTGACCAATTTTGCCCGCAAAACTCGAGCAAATTGGCGGGGAATTGGTGGCAAGCTTTTCCGGTTTGACTGTATATCGATTTATATCGATTTTTATCGATTTTTATTGATTTTTTCAATTTTATTACCGTTTCACCGCAATCAACCGTAATCTGGGGCACAAAAGCCCATTTAGGTACGGTACGGTACGCTCTGCCCGTGCCGTATTGAATTTTGTGCTACGGTACCCACCTGATAACGTTCCGAAACGGTAGCCAATGCCAACGGTCTACCGTAACGTAGTCACATATACACCGTAATCCATCGCGTTACGTTGAGATCCGAGCGTTGATACCGGTGTTATGGTGGAAATGAATGTTTGGAACAATTACACATTCCGTATTCGATATTTCTCCTCGGAAGCGGCAAACTGCTTAGCCTTTCATATACCACGGTTTGAGGGTACTGCAGATCCACAACGTGAGTCATTTTGACTCACTTTTGTGTTTTCACCGACTCATTGTGGGTATTATAGGCCACGTGGTGAGAGTTTTTGAACAGGCGACGGAAGGCCTCAGTAGCCCGTATGAAGATTACATCGTTTTAAGTCAAGAAGTGATATCCAGATTGGAAATGCGGAATAGCGCGGTGGCCATTTAGACTGAGTGTTGCAATAGCGTTCATCGTTCATCATTTGACGGATTACCTGTTTCCAATCCATAGATTTTTTTTTCTTATATAATTAATAGATGTATCCTTGGCAGAGGTTGTGGACTGCAACACTAAAGTTTGTATACCTAAAAGGCACACTTCACAATTGTGAACTGTATTGTCTCCTTTGAGGACGGACAGCGGAGTGGACAAACGATAAGTAACAATACAGGTCTAGCATTGGGTCAAAACTTATACAACAATGTAATCAGTAATCCCGTCACGATTTCCATTTTTCATAACGCAATAAAAGGGGAGATTCCTTAAGAAGCAATAAACGCCTCGACCCGCTGACGTCGGTTTTGGTGGCCTGTGGTTTGCGATGGATAAATTGGAAGCGTAGCGACGCGTTGATGAATATGTCTCGATCGTTACCACGCATTTATCAGCTGTGACGACGTCAACGTTGAATCGCTCCGTGTAAATATCTCACTGAAGTTCAACACACGTACCCGAATATGCCATCTTGGCGCTGTAAGAGAAAACCCCGAGATAATGCCCACGATATTGATCACGTTTCCCCTTCGCAATAAGTGAACATTGATGCTAAACAATGTGCTTGAATCGCAAGTATATAGTACTTCCTCACGAATGTCTTCGGCCACCTGATACAAAATGTTAGTGTTGTGGATAGCATTGCTTTTGTGTGCTGACTGACAATACTGTTCCACGACATATGCATCACCCGCAAGCACATGTTTTGTGTTCCTTCGTAATTGTTGGTTCTAGTCAAGACCCGCGCCCTACCAACCGTCGTGACGGTGGCCAAAGAAGCCTCCGCAATGCTCCGCTCGACGTTGACTCTGACAACGGTACCGGCATCAACCTCGATGATATTAGCATATGGACAATGGTCGGGAATCAGAATGCCACTGATCAAGAAGGCGTCATCGGAGACCATGATGGTATGAGTTCCATTCTCAACAATAGTAAAATCAATAGTGTCGCAGTTGGCGTCGGTTGCGCTGCATTGGCTCTGATAAGCGCGCCGCCCTCGAACAATCTGTGATTCAATGCCCAACTAAAACAGTCTGAGTTAGCCGAAGTTAGTCTTTTTTGGGTGTTACTTACGGCATTACCAATCCAAAAGATTCCAGTCATTCGCAGAGGCAGATATGAATCACTCATGTGCAATGTTGAATATTTTTGTAGGCTGCGTTGGCTATGGTAACACCTTGGTGCTTGAAGTTAGCTGTTGAAAAACAACGACGTCATAGCAAGAACCACGTCGTTATTTTAGTGGCTCAGAGATTGGCGTTGGAAACGATAACTCTAACCTATGGACGGTATTATGTGTCCTGTAATTGATTGGCCAACTGCCGGGTTGGGTGTCTAGCCATCAATTTATGCCACCGAGTTCTGCTCAAGGCAATGACTCAGTCATTGAACCCAGTGGCCGTGATATTCAAGCATGGTTCTCAGGATATTGGCGCTGTGTGAAGATGTACATTGCATACTCTGATTGCATGTACGCTAGGTCGATCCTCATAACAATACATGATTAATTTGCGACGACTGCAATTTCACAACGATCTCAATCCATCAAACATGTTACCTGGTATCATCGTTGTTTGCCGTCAAATGATGTGACGCGAAGTACATATTGGGCTGCGAAGAAAAAGTGCGTCAGTTATTGTGCTAAACAGCCTTGGTGGAAAGAATAACGTACCTCAATAGGTTACGCGTCGATCAGTATGTTTTTGTAAACAATGTTCATAGTCTCTTTAGTGTTTCGTGATACCGACATGCATAATTCAATGTTCTCCACACTTGTACACCTTGACAGAGCCACATACAACTGGCCGTGAGAGAAAACCGGACTGGGAAGGAATACGACGATGTTGTCCAAGCTCTGTCCTTGAGACTTATTGACAGTCATGCAGAAAGCTGGCGCCACGGGGTACTGATATCGATTGAACGGCAGTGGACACACTGCGTTTCCTGTATGGTGCAGATTGATACGTGGCAATATCACTTTCTTACCCTTCCTGCCACCCGTGATGATTCTACACAAAAGATAAGTCCTCGCGACATGTGTAACTAAGAGTCTCGTACCATTACATAGTCCTTGCCGTAAATTAAGATTTCTAAGCAGTATGATTGGCATCCCTGCCTTTATGTGCAACTCGTGGACTGGAAAATTAGGAACAGCAAAGGAGTTGAGCATTTCCGGCGTTAACGGTTCACAGGTGGTGGAATCGTCGTTGGTGTCAATTGAGTAGGAAATAAATGTTTCCCCGTTAATTTTGTCCAGTATCTCCTCATTAACAGTGACGACGGACTTGTTGAGAGGTGTTATGATGCATTGCTCTGCATAGTAATCGGACAATGAGGCCCAATCCGCGGCAGTCACGAAGGAATTAGACTTCGAATATAATTTAACTGCCATCCGTTTGTCGTATACCTTGTCGGGTGGAATGCATTTGATCGCCAAATGTTCCAGTGGAACGTTAGCCTCCGTGTGGTCTTGCAACAAACCCGAGCCCAGCTTCAACAACCACGCGGTGTAGTCAACATTGCGTCGGACAGAAGTCGTTGTTCTGTGATCCGCTCCAAGTAATCTAACGTTGACAGTAAGTGCGAATTGCTTAACCAATGGCCATAGGTATGATCGTCGGAGTGACGCCGTGGCTTGCTGTGGCACGGTGGCGCGCGGGATTACTGGTAACGTTTGCCGAAAGTCGCCTGCAAACAATACTATAATACCACCGAATGGTTTGTCGATGCTCCGCAGCTCCCTGAGAGATCAATCCACACATTGAATGTCGGCCTTGTTCTGCATAGATATCTCGTCCCAGACGATAATCTTGCATTGTTTCAACTGTACTGACAATGCGTCCCGTCCGCTGAAATTGCATGATGAGGAATCATCGGGATTGAGCGGAATCTTAAAACCTGAATGCGCTGTTGTTCCTTTATAGAGTAAGAGAGCAGCGATGCCTGAAGACGCAACGGAAAGAAACGGAATCCGCATCGCATTGCAATAGTGCAAAACCGTATTGATGGTAAAGGTTTTGCCCGTTCCGCCCGGACCGTCCAGAAAGTACAACCCACCTTGATCCACAGCAATGGCTGTTCGAATCTCCTCAAACAGGCCAATTTGCTCATCGTTCATCGCACTCAAATGGTCCATGACGTATTCTGTACTTGCATCAATTGAGAAATTTTCCTCGTTTGCATAACCAAGTAGTAAGCCATATCCATCTAAAACGCCTAAGTTGGGCTGAGGCAGCCCTGCCGATTTGAGATCAAGACCAACCTCCGACAAAGCATCTTCTAAACGCCATAATGACAGCGCTTCAATCATCATCGGCGTTGGTACTTTCTCCGAATCGATCTGTTTCATTGCATGCACGCAATCGTCGGACAAAGGCAATGAGAATAAATTCCAGAGTCTCAATGGGTTGCTTGCCTTCCCATACTTTAATATGATAGCGAACAGACTCCTTAATTGATAAGTCGATTGGGTATGAGAACATTCTTCCATAGTAGCAATGAAGTGGTCATCATTAAGTAATAAACCCAACGCGGCGGCTGCGCCATTAAAATTGTCATACACAACCCCGTCAACTGTGCGTAGATCTTCGTATGATGTTGGTCCTTTTACGTTGAACAACAACAGTCGTAAAAAGTAGCGTTCTCCCTGAGATAAACTGGCAAAATACACCCTAGGGATTGTTTTGGATTTGTTGGTCCTAACGACCCATTTGTGATCGTCGTCGTCCCAGGAAAAGTAGTATACCATCTCCGGGTAGGTCAATGTCCTTACGCTGATGTTTGCTTTCACCAAAAAGTAATTTGTTTGGCATAGAAGAAAAAATTGAGTTAAAGGGGTTCTAGCAGCTCTGCCAGAATCGATTTGATTTTGAAGAGATCAGATCGTGCGGAAGTAAACAACGTTGTCTCGAGGCATATGCAGAGGTAGTCGCTGCACTGCTGGAAAGCGTACCGACATTACAAACATGAACAAACGCCAACAGGCTACAGATTTGTGGTCAGTTGTTGTTACGTTATGTTGTTGAAGTTATTGAACGTACCTTCTGTTCCGGTCAAGCTTTGGCCATCAATATATAAATCGAGCTCATTGTCTGCAGACATTGATAGTGAAGCCCCGTCATGACCTTGGGTGATATATTTGTACAGATACTTCAAGGCTTGGATACTGCAAGCAACCTCGACATTGAGATGACAATTATATTTCAACAGCAAAAATGGATTATAAGGCACTACATCTCGATTTGTGTAAGTGTAGCCCCCCTTCACAAAAGTTCGGCCGTTGTTTCGGCGGCGGTACGTAGGATACGCATCGTCAGTCATCGTCGTGCATTCTGCATATTCCTTTGGAAACCCAAACCGACATTTATCATTCTTCCAGCAGGAGCTTCCTTGTTGACAGGGACAATGAAGCATAAACTTTGTAACAACCTCGTAAAGTCCTGCTTCTTTGTCTGGATCAGGAAGCTCAGCGTGTACCACCAAATCTACCGCGTGGGGTGTCCGAGGCGCTGCGCCCTTAGCTAGAATAGGTATGAAATGCGCATGAGGTCGGCCTCTTCCTTGAAATTCGATTGTCGACACATGAGATAGACCTTTACCCAGTCTGCCTTTCTTGTTGACATCGTGCATCATGTCTTCCCATTTCATATTGAAAACCCGTGTGATGGCGTCAGGACGATTCATAGCTGTTTGACCGTGTTGCAAAACTGACTTGATTTCGGGCCAATGATCGTTAGCTGTCATCGTAATGAAGAAACTGGGTGGACCATAATGTCGGACCAGTGCCATTGCGTCGTAATAAAGTTGTGTCATTGCGCGGGGACTGCCGATGTGCAATGATGGCAGAATAACACGACGGCCAAAGGCGAAGTCATTGCGGCCAAGCGCCTCGACCGCGCCAGAGTATAAATCAGCGCGTATGTTGTCTTGATGGGTTCTGAAATACATGATTCGTTGGTTCTCTACACAGGCATATAAGTCTGTAGCGATTTCCTGCAACAACATGTGTGAAGAGAGAATGGTTGAAAATTCTTTGGGGCGTTGGAATAGCAAGTACGCAAACCACTGTAACGTCGAAACTTTCCCACCAACGTCTGTAATCAAATCAGCATATATAACGGAAGCAAATCGAGGGGTCGGCACTCACCATCGTCAGTTGGTACTCTGTAGTTCTTGTCGTACCCCGCTTGGCCCCAAGGGAATAACACCGGGTATCTCAGAGGTAGATAACCAGTGTGCCGCTTGGACACCCGCTTAAATCCACCGTCAACGCTGTGCAAAATGATATCACGATTGTTTTCGCCAATATCGCCACCACCGCCCACGATCATTGCTACCTCGGATGCTGAAGGTCGGACATATGTTCTGACGTCGTGACTGAATTGTCCCGGAGGTGGCGGTGGGATGGATTTGATGCAAAACGAAATGCTCTGGTATTGTTGTGCAACTTGGTACGCCATCTTGAACTGTATTGCATACGGGTTGGAAACATAGAAGAAGTCCAGGAACTGTTTGATAATTGTTGGATCTATATCCGCTTGTGACATAAAAACTCTGTGGTCAGCTTCCTCGTCGGTGTCTTGACCCATTAAATAAATTTGAGCAAAAGCTGGGGCCTCGTTATCCCGCGGCAAAATGCTCCCCATATTATGCACCAATTGTCCAAAAATTTTAAAACAACAAATTCCATAGGGCCCATCGACACTGCGATCAATCTTGCAACCGAGAGAAGTGAAACTTAACGTGTTGTTATAGCTCCTGATATTGTTGCGAAACTTGCGAGCGCCTGTCATAAAAAAGAATCAGAAATGGTAGCAACATTGCAGCAAGTATTGCTTACGGTCTGTATCTTCAGTTAATAAACCAATGAGGAAGGGTGGCGCGCTAGGGAATGTAAAGTAATGTTGCGGTAGTTTGACTTTACCGTTACGGCAGCACATTGTGTACGTCGTCGGCTGACTCAATGGCAATTTAGTGGGTCTTTCTCTGTCCCAGTGGAGGGCTCAACAGGCAGTGCAAACGTCAGTGCAGGTGCCGAGGTTGTGCGGTATTTCGTTGGCGAACCGATGGCGAAGGAAAGTTTCGTGATTTTCAGCCTCATGGCTTGCTGCAATTTGTTGAGGGGCCATTGGGGTCAACGAAGCAAATTGAGAGTTCCGAAAGCTGGTCGATGAAATAGATTCAAAATGAGATTGTTCTGTGATAATGGCAGTAATTTGGCAACTAAAGGCCGACAAAGTCGAAAACAAATATTCATCGTAACCGAAAGAGAGGTCAGAAGTATAAGGATGACAAAACAGTCTTCGTTAGTTGATTCGAGATAGAGGGCATATGCCGCAACGTACCACTTGTTATTCCTGGTAAGGGTTCCGCGGAATAAAGTTTGATGAGGAATGAATTGTAACAACGGTGTTCTGTATTTATCAAAATGCTATTGGTGAGAAGTAACGCACCATTATGATTACATTTCGGACTGGTCAATCTGACCGTGGCAATCATTGAACACTGAGCAACATTGGGCCTTGGGCCGTGGCATCGCCAT
>NW_006768843.1:123566-151837 GCF_000204055.1 Melampsora larici-populina 98AG31 | reverse complement strand
CGTTTGACGTGTGTGTCACGCTTGTGATGTCACAATGGGCAGCGGGGTTGACCTTTACGAAGTGACGCGCACCGTGGATATCAACGATGCACGTGAAGATTACGCCACGCAGTGGCACGTTGCGGGAATTGATCAATGAATGTCAAAGTTAATTCCGGGAGATATGAGTTGATATTTAAGTACAACTATGGACATATATGTACACAGACAGAGATGGCAAAGAACGAAGTCAGTGACTGGACTACTCAGACATTAAGCACACATCAAGAACAATGTACGCCAAAGAAATAGCAGCCAAAAAAGGCAATAATACAACAGCGGCCGCATATGTCGCCTATCCCCGTCTGGCTCGTTTGCCGGCAGATTTGCTTATCTCAACCAGAGGAGTGTCGCACTCGCTGGCAGAGGCTTCGTCATCTTGTGGCTCCTCAACTCCACCAAATAACGATGAATACAGTGGATCACGATTATCCGAGCTAACGCTTTGCGAGGACGGCGGGTCGAGCCTTTGGGAGGAGGTGCTGGCAACGCTGCTGGCTCCATTTCGATTACTGAATTGAAAACGCATTAGTGCTGATAAAAGGAAAAAGAGAAAGTCAAACTCACAGCGACAGCGGAACTCGACCACCACTGGGGCCCCCGGTACCTCGAGATGAGGGAACTGTAGGTAACGATATTTCACCGTGACAAATGCTGATAGCATGCACCTATGTTGAAAAATCAGTAAACTTGCAATGGAGGGGCGGAGAGACACGGAATGCTAACTTCGTTTTCCCACATAAAAAGGTTGGAATTGTAGTCCTTAATTTGGCCGGTGAGGAGGACTTCGCAACCAAGCTGACAAAGACTTTGAGCCTTTTCCATGTTGCGCACAGGCGGGATGTAATGCTTGGTATGCCAACTAACCGGGCCTTTTGTCTGTGAATATAGTCAGCATCATGTTACTTCGTTCGACAGGCAAATGGACAACTAACAATTGGATCATAGTCAGTCGACTTGAGAGTTACAACAACCGTGCTTTTGCCTTTGAAAGCAGAATCGGTGATCATTTCTCGAGCGACCACGATTCCTAACGCTGACATGGTTATCTTGTCAATCAGCTCTCCAACAAAAAAGTTGCCAAACTTGTCAACTGATCCAAGATTTACACGATTGGCGTTCTCAAAGTGAAGCTGGTCGTCATTGCTGTCGTTGGTACCGATGAGTTTGCAATTCATCGAGTAAACGTTCTTAGAAGCTAAGGTGTCAGACTGAGATCCATAAGACGTGATTTGGATGGGATTTTCGAAGGGTGCTCCGCCATTCATTCCGGATGTGGTGATGGATGCGTGATGTGAAATAAAACCTTTGCTGCCGTTCATTTTGGTCAACGCCTACAATAGTTACAATGACGTCAATTATTGATGTTGTAAGTGATTGCAACTCGACATACCTGGGTACCCGCTTCGCCCAAAAAACCAACTCGGATGGGGTGGGATGGGATACGGTTGTCATTCTTCTTCATTTGTTGGGACATCTTCAGTCAATGAGGATGATCAACGTCAACAGTAAAGTGGAGTGTAGATAAGTAATAAATGGAACAGATTGAAAAGGTCAACGGAAACGATGGATTGGGGATTGGGTCAGGTGTTGACAGAGGTGGGGTATTTAGCCAAGTGTAATATGGTATGAAAAATGTCAGCAGCGTCGAGGGACGTGGTACAAATTGCCTGAACTGCGCCGATCTTGCGGTATGACGGACGTTAGGTGCTGAGCCTAAGAGTCAATGCTTTCGAAGTGGCAAACAGTTGACTTGCTACGCGTGATGAGGGTACAACCGGTCTAGTTGGTGAATTTGCCACGTGAAGGCCCAGGTGAATTTGTTATGTAGTGTCGGATATTGGTCATAGGAGCTCGCATGGTCAAGGTTCACTTTCAAACGACGTCGATAAATAGCAATGATGTAAGTTGTGGACCAGGCAGGTTTGCAGGGCGTTATGAGAAAAAAAACATCATCATAGTTGGAAGTTGACTTTTGGTCAGGTTGACACGGCAGGGAAGGCGCGAAGGGCAAGGATATCGATCAGACTTCATAAAAAAGCCGATATCGGAATATGATAGCCCTGATGAATGTACTCTGATGTAAGCATATTGTATGGCGATAAGAAACTATAATGTTGAATGTCAATTGCTATATCAGCGGCTTTAATGAAGTTGTCACTGCTCAGCAATAGAATGGAAGTTAGCGCTCACCGATTACGCTTCGGCACATCCACCGGCAGAATAACAGTCGATACATTACAGTGGCTGAATTGTGAACGCGAGGAAACTGTCGATGTAAACTTAATACAAAGGTGATCCAATGTGAATGCCGGTCTTGGACGTAAAACAACCAGGGAAATAATCGGGACATGGGAGGGAGTAATGGCAGCTGGTGTAGAACAAAGTACCGTTTAAGTTACTTAATAATATCAACAACTCATAAGAGTGGCGAACCTTATGCAGATACAGCATAAATATGTCGGTCGGAGTATTGATAAGGTAATACCGAAACGTACATACTTTGACTTCATATCAATGTCAATCCTTTGACGACAAATTTTGATATATACTGTCCATTATATATATGGAGAGACAGTTTTTGTGAATCATGGAGGTAGTTGTTTGGTGGGGCGGTTTGGATACGCGCGGTGAGTTGCTTGCATCTTGCACTATATCAAGACAATAGGTCGCGTCGAGAGTTGATTTCCAAGTCTCTATTGCCACAAATATATTTGTATTTGTTTGTCTTCGTTTCAGCATAGTAAAGAAATAACTGCTGAGCATCATTTGAACACATCTTTCACGTTATATTTGCATAGGTCTTATTGCTACAACTACTTCTAGGTAGTTCTTGATGTTGCAAATAAAATGGAAGGGGCGAGCATTGTTTTTACCGAGGATGGGTGCAAGAATCACGGCAACGCAAAACTACCAAAGAACTAATCTTGTGTGAAGACCCGACCTTGTCAAATCATGGATGTCGCAGCGACGCGCCTCGGAAATCAGTTATATTGACATGCCCGTCACTGCAATGGCTGAGGTCAAAGACGGTTTGGATCAGTGCTTCACCTGTTCTCTATATGGCCATGCTTTCGCAAACTGTCCAATCAAAGGCACCAAACCACGCAAAGCTTTCAATGACTGGCGATTAGTGGACAACGGAAAGATGTATAGTGTCCTCGCTCTTTGGCCACATCTAGCATTGGAACGCGCTCGCAGTGGTTCGCCCATATACAAAGATGCGAGTAGTGACTCTGTGGTGAATTTGAACGATAAAGAGTATGTCATTAATAGCTTGTTAGACAGCTTCCTTCCTATTAATACTGTTCACTTTACAACGATGTTATACAGCGGACAATGTGTCAAAGGCAACGCACAGACCTTGGGTGCAGAGATGTCAAAGTCAGTAATGCCGTGAGTGATGTTTATCATTGGCTACTTAACGTTTACGTTAGCGTTGGCTGAAACGACGCTTGTATTAGTGATGCGCCAAAAGAATCACTGAACGTCACTGTAGTGCAAGAAACGTGTCCGGACACGACAAAACCGATTGGTGACAATGGGGAATGCAATGATCAAAAGTTCAAAGTGATTTTGCTTTGACATTGGACGTAATATTAACATTTTACGGATTTGTGGGCAGATTGGCGAAGGAACCCATTGGTGTTCAAAGATTGTCGTCGATGAGCGACAATAGAAGTACAACGTTTGTGATTCACTTATATGGACGAATACAAAATGCTGCAATATCTAGACGTCTGACTATGATGATTTTTGTAGGGACCTAATAAAACAAAAGAGCCACGATGTAGAAGGCGACGGCAATGACAACACAAACCGGCAGTGCGTAGTTGTGTGATCAGCATGATAGGTTGCGACGGAGCTAACGATAATTCATCAGGGTCATAAAACGACGACGGGTACCAAGATCGCGATCATGCTCCAGCCTTTGCATTAAACCCCGACTTGTAAGCTGATGACGAACAGTAAGTTGATGCGATGAGTAACTGACAGTACTGTGCATAGTGTGTAACCTTTGTACGACCGACGGGAGACGATGAGCACATGTTGTGATCAACATCGCAATGGGCTGGGACCTATTTAAATTGGACTGGTGTTAACGTGGTGTCATTATTTACTGGAGTGCTGTACAATAGATGATGTAAACTGAGCTGGACAATGAGGCTCGAGGGAATTGTCAGAGATCAGATAGCGGGCGGAACTGAATGTCACTACGTAGAAAGCGGTTGTTGGGTAGTCTATGTGTTTTTTAGTTCCAATTGAAATCAATTTTTTTTTGTTTTGTTTTGTAAAGTCACGTCTCTGAAAGGCACTAAATCAATGTATTGTTTATGAGACTGGGCCAGTGACGGCGACTGAGATGCAAAACTTACTGGAATTGTGAAGGCGAGGAGAGCCGGTGCTGTGGCGAAGGTGCACGTGCAGCCGCCACTTTGTCAGGATGGCGATTAGTGATTGGGTGGGTAGGAGATGGCGCGTTGGGCCGGAACAACGCAGACAGCATCGCCGAGTCAGACGTTTCGATCGTGAAGAGGGCTGTGGGGACGCATCAATCTTAAAGATAAAGAACGCGCCGAACAAAGGTCCAATCAGTGACCACAGCTACATTTTATATATCATTTCAATTGCCGCATCATCGACAACGTCTGCAACATAATGGAACCAGCATATTTGCCAATGGGGTTTCAATCCGGTCTCTTTATAGAAGATGCAGTAAGTCATGGCGATGGTGTGATCCTTCTTAACATGGCTGATCATGCGTCTCACTTAGGAAAGCGGATTGAATCGGTCGACACATGAAATAAGACGCTACAACAGCCACGTCGTGACGGCGGGCATTGTTCAACAGTGGATTCCAGCTACGGTGATAGAGCCTAACGCAGGCGTGCTGCAAAGCAACACAGCGTACTTTGCATGCGGCAGACTGATTTCAACCGAGGTCAACGGGGGCACAATATTGTATCCGGAATCTGTATGCATGGCTGCTTTGCAGTGTGAAAGATCAAGGCAAAGGATGGCGGCCGCGGGGACCCTCGTCACCAGTATTGGGAGGATTCTCAGCTGTGACTTCTCACATGTGGACAATTGCTGGGTCGTGGTAGCATTACATCGAGATTGGGATCCTGAAGTAAGCGGTCTTGAAATAGCTAATGGGCGTCGCTAACGGCAAATGTTAGGTAAAGGATGATATTTCCTTTCACGCGCAGTACATCTTAGGACGGCACAGAATGGCGGAATTTGGTTGCGCTCTGTTTGAAGCGGGCAATGTGCTGAGTTTTGACGGTCGTATTGTGGACTACATACAGAGATTGGATTGCTGGAGCATTGGAGTAAGCTACGTGCTACAGAACTATTGACAACAGGGAGCTGACGTTACATTTAATAGTTGACAGCGGCGGCGGAGTTTACTCAAATGTAGGAAGGGATCAGTGTGTTGTGTGTGCCGCCCGAGAGAAATTGTTGAAAGTGCTCATTGGGATGGGAAACTACTTGTATGCAGGATATTCCACATCACTACGATTAGATTGAAAGCAGTTGCATTTGTAGCAGGATGGAAAGGAAGTCAAACTCGCGGTGAAGTAATGCATTGAAGAAGTAGTTGTGTTGGAACAGTGGTGAGCATGACGTTAATCACGAATGTTGAGAGAGACATTGTCAAAGAACTGTGCCTCGTTGTTCGATCGGCAGGCAAGGTGGAAATTAATAGCCCCTGCACAAATCTTTGCAGGGAGGGCGGGTTTGTAATTGCCGCCAATTGCGAACCTGGTAATATGGAGTGATCCTCAGAAGGAACATTGATTAAGAGCGTTGCGCCGTTTCAAGCAACGTCGGCGAATTTTCTTTGCTGTCTTTACGATTGGATACCAACAGAATGGAACGTAATATGGAATTTTCATCTCCAGCAACAACCGCTTTAATAATGACTTGGAGCGGGATTGTGCGAATACGTGATGAGGTTAGTCTTCTTAGTTTGGTACATGTCGAATTAGGGATTGACAATGTTTGTAGCATTATGTAAGTGATGGGCGCGGACACCGACACCGATGCCTCGACGTTGTCCCCGATAACATCTCCGCCCGCCGTATTGCCTGCCCTTTTACTCTTAATATTGACGACTTCCAAGCATTGGACAATGGAACAACGGTGCACGTATCTGGAGAAGTTATAGCACCCAACAACGGCATCAAAGCAATGATGTTCATGTATGGCGATGTGGAACAGGCCGCAGTGGCGGCGAATTCACCAACTGGAGAGGCCTTGAATATGGTTGAGGTAAATAGTCGCGGAAGAGTATTGCAATACATTCAAAAAGAAGACAACTGGGACTGCATGCTGGTGAGACATAAGGTATGGGTGGATATCGTGAGTGAATTGTCCACATCATCAAGATCCGACACTGAAGCCATTACATAGTCAGGGGTGTGGGAAGAATTCGTGGCAATGTATGTTGACATCGGTGATGAAGTATTACGACGTTCACCGACAGTGCAACCCGGAGCGGTAGTAGAATTGAAAGGGAGCGTATTGGAGTTTTGCAAAGAGGGAAACATGTGGGCAATACATGTAAGTGGTCACGGCAGTATTTTAGTCAATGATTGACTGAATAGCAAAATTTTTAGGTGAAAGAGGTGTTGTTGGAACGTCCGAGTTCCGTGTAATGGGAATGATGAGGGCAGTGGACCTTAACATGTTATATTGCTGTCTGCGCCGTGAATAGATTGCGAGGTGGAACGTCCGAGTTCCATATAATGGGAATGATGAGGACAGTGAACCTTAGCATGTTATATTGCTGTCTGCGCCGTGAAGTGTTTGCGAAGAGTTGTACACAGGAGTCATAATGGGTTGCTGAGACAGTCTGAGATGCTTGAAACATGCGAAATCTATTTGCGGATAAAGTGACCATATAAACATTTAATGAGCTATGTACACAGGTGATTGAAACAAAAACGTATTACATATCGATGAGACTCAAGAGTTGGTGTCAATTCAGGATGGAGGAAGGCCACGCTGGCGGTGACTGCGACGGACGCCAGTGGTTGGGTAAACGATTTGAAAAATCTCTGACGCCTGTAGGGAAATTTAGTATGTGTGAAACGAAGCAGCGGGGTATGTTGGCTTACATTGACTGTCCACGTGTTATTGGCGGTGGAATAACCAGTGACGACGCCTCGTAGTGTGATGATATTGCCAACCATCAGCGCGTCAATACTTAAGGTTGCAGTAATATAAGATTTGATATAATAATCGACATAAAAATCTACGCGCTGAGAAAAAAAGTGTTTGTCAATGTGAAGCGGACATCGATTGAGATAACAACTTACATTAGCACTAAAGTTTTGGTGGAGTACTCTGACTACTTCGACGTTAAGACCATTTTGGAGTGCAGGTTGTGTGGTCCATTCCACGATTTTTCCAACGCCCTGCGTCAAAACTTTATTCATCAGGCTGTTCAATCGAACTTCTGCGTTGTCAATTCTAATGGTATGCTCAGCATCTTCAAAGATTACTGAAGTGGTGTCGGCCCCGCCAGCAGCAACAGAACCGTCAATACGATAGGCACGGTTGCTCTGCAGAATGGTTGCGTCCCGGGAACCAGCGATCAACACATTAACTCCAGTCAAGGAGCCACATTGGACGACTACGTCGGTTTCGAAACATTGGTAGCGTAGTCTGGAATTCGAGTCTTGGGGATGGATCTGATGAAGTAAGTCAGCTGCGAACGTGAACGAACAGCGGAAAACAGACTTCTTTTTTTGTCCAAAAAATGCTGCTAAAACGGAGAGGGAAGGGAGGATGAGAATGGGACATCATAGTTATGAAGGCGGTGATACGTAGCGGTAATGGGAGATGCCGATAGAATGGCATTAGTGAGCGGGTTCTTTATAGAATTAAAGAAGCGTAATGTGGTCTTGATGAGGGCTGATAACATGGAATCATGGTGTCGCGTTGAATAGGCCGGAAATGTATCTAGGCCAGGCGTTTTCGACGGAAGTAATAAGCAGACGGAGAGCTTAGCCAAATGACTTGTGAGAGACCCGAGAATTGCCATGTGATGGACTGAAACCAAGATAGGCCAAATGGAAACAACTATTGGCAAGGGTGAGGCAGAGGGTATTGGCTGAAATGAGGGAGACGGCTTCGCAAAAAAATCACGGTGAACAATAAAACGAAGCAAGGCATCACGGAAGACACGGTTTACAGGCATGTGAACATGGTCTTGGGTCAAGGATTACTTGGTATGCGGCAACAGTAGATGGAGAGGTAGCGTCAGTGTAACAACCACTGGAAAAACACGGTGGTCCAGCGTCTGACGGCGGCGGGGCAATGACAACAATGTGACGGGTTTTTGCTACTTTGTCTTTTTTTGGTATTGAGCAATCTTTCTTTTATATGTTTGATAAAAGATGAGCATGTTGATTTGAATCATTGCGCAAATCATTTTGTCTACCCTTGTTGTTGAGTTATTCCAAGTTAACAACTCCCATCCAAATCAAACAATTCAAACAAAGCTCAATAAGAAAAACCCAAATCAAACGATTCCAAGGTCAACGACTGGCTTGTGAAACAGCAACTCAACTCAACTCAACTCAAATTGCAGCTTGTTTACCAAACAATCTCAATCACTGAACACCCTGGTCTTACGGTCACAGTTTGACTTGCTCCCTATCAAGAACAGCTTATCAATCTCTTGAGGGAACAATATCACCTCCTTTCAAATCCGTGGTGTTCAAGTGCATTTGGACTCATCATCTATTAAAGTCTGCAACAAGTGGAAGGGTATATCAAGAAAAAGTTTGAATATTGTTGTCAAAATTGTCTCAAGCCAATCTCAGTGTGTCGGTTGAAATCTTGGTCCATTTGAAGGCAGAGCACACAACTTCTAAGCCTGTCCCAAAAGTCTCCTTGTCAGCTCATTTGGTTATTTGTGCCTTGGCTTTGCAAACATCCTAGACTCAATACAAAAACAGCATTGCTTTGTGCCTCAAGTCTTTGAGTTTAGTGACATCACACACATCTTACAGATAACATACACGGCACCAAGATGTGCGCCGTCAGACTCCTGCAGGCCTGATATTGCTTTGATTGACAAAATTCTCTTTCAAAAAAGAGACAGACATTCAACTGGTATAAGGTCTTCAATTAATAGTCATTGCAAATGTAAAAATTAGAACCAAACACATGTTTGAATGTGTATTGTGTGGTAGTCAATTTGTGTCACAAAAGCATCACATTGCGCTATCTACACACCAGGCTTGTGTGTGCAAACATGAACTACCTGCTTGTCAATCACCTGATTTACCACCACTAGCTTCTAAATTGCTTGCTACTCAGAATGCTTCTTTGGCGAGGTGTATGGATCCTCTGACTCTGACTCCTACTCTGACAAATCAGACAAAATGTATCAATCCAATAAATCAAATAAATCAGATGAAGTGGATGAATCCAATTCATCAGATGATTTTAACAATGTTGATGTTGACAAGATTTCTGAGTCTTTGTTGAACACTCTAGATGGAAGTGAAGTTGAAGATATAGAGACCATGGATGGATCAACTTCTTGTGATACATCTAGTAATTTAGACATACTTGATTTAGAAACATCACTTACATCTGATCAGGAGAGTGACTGGTATCCATTCAAGGAGAAAGAAGTAAGTCTTCTTTTTTACTTTGTTTGGTTAAATTGTATTCAAAATACTGAAAGTCTCATTTTGTGTTCTTCCATAGCAGCTTGTGTCAACGCTTTTGATTGGAAGTTTGCAAAACTTGATCTCAAGAGAAGAATACGAACAGATACGGTTGATTTTTGGAATCTATTCAATCTTTTTTCAAACATATAACACCACACAGAACATGTGTGAACGTTTGAGGAAGCGGTTATCTTTAACTGTTGCTGAGAAAGAAAGTCCTTTAGGAAATCCTTGTTTTGGATTGAAGATGCAAGAAATTACCGCACAGGTTAGTTTTCCATTTGATCTGGAAAAAGATTGATTCAAGTTGACTGATTTCTATGACGTAGGAATTGAGGAAGCCACTTGTTAGTCCGCATCTGGTTCTCATGCCCGAGGCTGTCAACGATGAACCCATCAACCCTCTTTCACAATTGAAAAAGTGGAGAGAAGATTATTCTAGAGGGACGCCACTATTCGGCGCCCGGTCGAGTAATATCCGAAGCCCGCTTTTTTCGGTGCTTTACCCGCTGAAATCATTGGTTTTTCGGAGAACCCGGACCCGCCACAGCCAAATTTGGCCGCAGCCGCGTCACACCCGGGCTTATACAGCAGCTTATGCCCGATCGGGGAAAACCGGGCTCAACAAACCCTCAGAAGAGGGCACGAGTGGGCCAGAGTGGGCATCCAAGCCCTTCAAAGTGGGCATTTGTGTTCTCAACCCGGGCTACAACATCAAGCACCCAATCGAGCAAGACACCACTACACTTCCCTCCAAAACAACCATACAATCAACTTACAACAACCACAAGAAACGTCCTAAAGGTGCATGAGCCGTGGCTTTCCCAACATGGTAAGTTACCTGTTCACATTTGTCTCCCGCCTTCTGCGATTTCTCAACGCTGACCATACCAACGTCTGTTCACAGCTGTCCTTCACCTTCATTCACTTGCCTTGTCTGTTTAACTCATCCGACCCTCCAACATCCAAACCTCCAATCTCGATCTTCATTTATGTGACAATGTCTCAACCCGGAACCGGACCCATCAATGCTTCGATTGGAAAAAAAACCTTGTTGAACCGTCCAGGCTACCCTCCTTTCTTTCCTCCACCGTTACCCTACCAACATCCACCTGTGATGTATCCTTACTGGCCGCCATATCCGTACCCAAGTCACAACAATAGTGAAAATAACTCTGCCCCTCCCAATTGGCAATGTCCTCCCTATCTGTCACCAAATCCTTATGCTTATGGATCTCAGTTACCTCCCTCATCTTTTCATGATACGGACGACTTTGATGAAGCAGTTACTCAAACCGATTCCAAAATTGATCCCATCAAGCCCGAGACAAGCATCAAATCAGCTGTATCTCAACTCGCTCCCACCATCGAAGAGAAGACTGCTACCACTAGTTCGAGCACTCAGATCATCAACACAAGCACCAATTCGACTGTATCTCATCATCTTGCCCCCATCGATGAAAAAACTTCAACCAATTGGTCAAACGGTATGAACATACCCTTATTCAACCAATCAGCACATGCGCCAACTGAACCAACAGGTCAAATGCCAATACCCAATCAGCAAGAACCTGATGAGGATGATTTCGACGTGATTGACCTTCAAGCTGAACGGGACAAAGAATGGCCCCCAATAGGTATGTTCAATTCACATAATTTTGAGGTGTACAACATTTGATCATTGATTTCATTTGAATGATTTTCATTAGGAGCTGAACCGGTTCGTCTTATGGAATCACCACAATTTGGAAAGCAATTCGTAGCAATGGAAAGTGGTGTCATGTACCTGAACGCAGTAGCTAGACATCAAGGCTACGGGATAGCGATCAAGAGCCACAAGGGCGAGAAGACTCGTGTGTACTTCAGGTGCGCACTCGGACGGCCGGTACAGTCAGTAGCTAAAGTCCACGAAACTTCAACAAAGATGACCGGGTGTCCCTTTGAGGTCTCTCTCAATTATCATAAGAGACCCGCTTGATGGATCGTGCAGCAGGACATCAAGAATCCTATCAAACATAAACACAACCATCCACCTTTTGACCAGCCTCATAATCTTTCGAAATACCAACAATTCTCAGAAAACGTCATGGGCCAAATTGAATCACTTTCATCCGCTGGTTGTTGAGCATCTCAGATTCGTCGCCTAATCAACTTTCCCGCCAGATCAGAGCCTCTAGTTCGAGACATCCATAATGCTCTTTATCGGTTAAAAACCTCATGGTTAGCTGGCCGTACACCCATTCAGGGTTTATTTGACTTGATCTCCGAAGCGAACTGGGCCTTTTGAACAACAACCGCCCGCAATGGAACACTACAATTGTTATTCTTGGCCAGCCCTCAAGGAATCAGTATGGCTTGCCGGTTTCCCACGGTCCTGGGTCTTGACTGCACCTACAAGACCAATAGGTTCAATCTCCCCCTCCTGCACATTGTAGGTACAACCAACACGCACAAGACTTTCACGGTGGCCTTATGTTTTATGCACAGCGAGGTAGAGGAACGTTATATATGGGCTTTAGAACAGTTGAAATCTGTAGTTTTCGGTAGGGAATCTCCTCCCAATATGACCAACGACATAAACACTCAACCTCCTACGATCGATTCTGTGGATGATGCTCCGCAAAATGCTGAAAACAACGCCTCTGACTCCTCTAACAACTCCTTGAAAAACGAAGACTTGCCACAGACATTTTGCACCGATGCCAAGCCAGCTCTATACAATGCGATAGCAAAAGTTTTTCCTTCTTCAACTCATATATCACTGTAAACATCATTCAACTTCCCCAATTTGGCAGAGGAAAATGATTAATAGTACAGTTTTTCATAAAAGAATCTAATACTGCACACCTGGGCCATTTCACCCACACTACATATGTGCAGCAAGCTAAGTCAATAGTTGTCTATCATGTACATACAGGTCTGCTCAGTTTTTTGCCCATCAGAATAAATAAATCACATGTTATACCACATGTAACTTTTTCGACTTTGAAATTTTTTTCCCAAAAATTCACTACATATAATTCTGTAGCTGCTCAGGCAATATTGTTGAAGCTATGTCTTAGTAACAGAAAGTGTGTTACATGCAGTTGAGTTGATGAGATCACACCAAAACATTGAGTCAGTGTATGTAGTCAATCTTTTGGAACCTTTTTTCAATCTGAAAGAAGTTACAGCATGTATTACATATGAATAACTTGTCCTGATGAGCAGATAACTGAGCAGAACTGTATGTACATGATAACCACATATTCACTGAGCCTGCTACACATATGTAGTGTGGGTGTTATGGCTCAGGTGTGGAGTGATAGACCATTTTATGACAAATCATACTCCCAATCATTTTTCCCTGCCCACTTGGGGAACCCGAATAATGTCTGCAGTGTATTGTGCATTTGGCACATCAACTACAACATAGGTAAAAATTGCAAGAATAAGTTCACAGCCCCTCAATTCACCGAGTTCATGACCATTTGGAATTGGTTTATGCAAAGCACAACTACAACTGATTACAACAACAACCTTGAAGCTGTGAAGAAAATGGCCCACCAACACAAAATCTTGGAATATCTAGAAAAAAATTGGCTTTATCGAAGCGATAAGTTTGTTGCATTATTCACTTCTCAGACTCCCCATTTTGGGAACTCATCAACTTCTTGACTTGAGGGCGGACATCATCGACTTAAAGGCTTCCTGGACGGCAGTAATAACGACTTTGTCACTTGTTTTAAGGCTTTCAAGCGTGCCGGAGATTCACAGTACGACGAAATTTTCATTACAACCGGTATCGAAACTCAGAAGACTTTGCTACGCCTCCCCGAAATGTTCCAGGAGCTCAATCGCACAGTTTCACACTTTGCAATTAAGAAAATCAAGGCACAGTATGGTTTAATACCCGACTCTTTGAATAGGACTTGTACAAAAACCTTCCGCGGCGTGTGGGGACTGCCCTGTTCGCATGAGATTGCTAATGCTTTAACCGAATCCAAGTATATACCAGCCACGCTTGTCCACCAACAGTGGCATATGTCTCTCAAGATATCACCACGTAATCATGGAGACCTTTGCAAAGCGGTGCAATCAAAATTTGACCAGCTAATCAACCTACCTGAACATGCGCTCCGGAAGCTCTACGAAGAGCTCGCCAAACTTGAATCAGGCCGATATTCACTTGTTCCTATTTCCAATGCTGTCGTCAGAGTCCATCATCGTGGCCGCCCTCGTAACAGCAAAAAACGCCCAGCTCCATTGGAAAAAGGAAAAAACAGCCGATGGAAGTCAGATTACGAGATTGAGACTGTTAAAGAAGAGAAGAAGGCTCGACCCACCAAATGTGGCTATTGTGGGAAGCGTAACCACCGCCAAACGTCCTGTCCAAAACGTGAAAATGACATGGTAAATGATCCTGATGCTGATGCTGATGAGGATATACAATCCGAATATTCAACAACAGAGTCTGAAGATGTTCATAGAGCTAGTATTGAGGATGATTCAACTCAATTCGAACCCACTCAGCCTTCTCAATCTCAAACACGCGTCACGATTGACCAATTACCCCAGCCATCTGTTTCTCAATTGCGACTCAAGCCAGACCATTTGGTTCAGCTGACTCATTCTCAAGCACCACTCAAGGAAGAGGCAATAAATCAGAATGTCAAACTTTCTCAGGTAGAATCTATTGTACCCGGTCTAGAAGGCAAAGCGTCTCCAGGCCATCTTATAAGTTCTCAACCTCAACCGATAAGTTCTCAACCTCAACGGACCAAATCAAAGCGCACATACAAGTGCAGCTTGTGCAAGCTCCCTAATCATCGCGCTAACCGGTGTCCATCAAAAGTGTTATTGGGTCCAACTTCGACTCCAACCACTGCCTCCTGCTCAGGGGCTGTTATTAAAGTGTCTACCTCGGCTAATGTCACCTTCAAAGAAGATATTTCAACGTCAACCAAACACAATTCAACTTCGGCATTGGAGATTGACACATCAACCTCCAACTTGTTCACACAACTCTCTCGGAACAAAACGCTCCCAGTATCAGTGGTTTCAGAAACCAGCAGGAGCAGTGATGCTGAGTCCGATTATGACACAGACATACACGATGATATGTGTCCTTTCTGTGATGAACCGATGCCATCAGAGCCCTCAGAAAAACTATTGAGTCTCAAAGCAGTCCTGTTTGCTTTGCCAAACATACACCCAAGGGTAGGGCATCGAGCGGCTATGGATTTACCTGTGAGTCTGTAGTTGGGCTATTTCTTACATCAACTTGCTAATGCTCATCATTGTTACCCTTTTGGTTACCCTTTTATTATATGATCTGTAGTTTCCTCAAACAGCCGAATTTTGTCATCTTCATCATGAAGAGCGAGAAGTTATACCCATGGGGATACGTGAGGGATGGCCTACAACCATCGACTTTGAAACATTGGAACAGTGAGTCAATTCGGACAGATCTTCATGACGTTTAGGCCATCAAACTAACTGGATACGGTCCTTAGGCGTATCCAAAGCCATCAAAATCGTCTGGAACAGATTGTCAAGCGCAAATACCGTCCTCCTTTCTCAATCTTGCCCAAAAGAAGTGGGATACCCAGGGCTCACGTACGTTTAGTATGTTTGGTGACTTTGTTGGTTGTGAGCTGGAGCAGCCCGGATAGTGGGTTTCTTTTGGTCCACCTGTGCTATCTATTGATGATGACTAACTGATCAAAAAACATCTTCAGTTATGGACAGATCGGTTTTTTCATCATGTTCAACGTGCTTTCCGACATGTTCTTTTTGGGTCAAACTGAAACAACCGACACCAAGCCGTTTCCTTCCGACTACTTCATTTGGCGTGTTCTGGTGCCTGAACTTGCCCTATCACTTATTTCCGAAGATGTGCGCCTGCCTGTCACCGATGCCAAGGTCCATGATATCCTTGAACGAAGCCAAGCATTTGGACGCGCTGTGTTTCCTCAGAATGAAGATGATGTTGTAGCAATCAACAAAGAAAAGACATTGACTGCGAGCTCTGCCTCAAAACATCCAACTCACAAAAGCGTGCTGACTTCGCCACAGGACCAAAAGATATTGATGCAGATTCCTCAATTCATGGTTCAATACATCAACTCGATTTTCAATCCCCCACCGTATGGAAACTGTGGTTACTACGCAATCGCAGCAGCTGTTCAGTGCTATTCTACAGAATCATATCTAGATGTTCGACACAAGTTACTAGCTGAGCTCAAGGAACATACCGCAGACCACCAATCTCTCATTTCTACTGCTCGGACTCGGCCTGCTATGACAACACGGAAATATCAGTCTTATGCCGCCGAGGTGATACAAGACCTTCTGGTTCGACTGGATTGGAAAGAGGTCAAATGCACTGAGGAATACTGGCTGCAGCTGCCATATTTAGGCTATGTCATTGCGAGTGCGTATGATCGGCCAACAATTGTATTGGATCCGAAAGCATCCAACTGTCAAACTTTTTTTCCTTATCGGACACCACCAAACAAGGAGAAGCCTATTGTACTGGCTTTTGTCAATGGCGACCATTTTGTTAGCTTAGCACCCAAGGTTGCATCGATCCCATTTCCAGAGGTGTATGGTAAGTGCAACAACTCGGCCATGCTGGACACAACTACCATACCGAGTTGGATCAAAAGCTATCAAGTTCACTTAGATAGCTGGACTAATTACAGGCAGTCCACCTAGATATTCTTGTGTATCATCATAGTGTTCTTGTGTTTCTGTCTCTCTCTCAATTCACACTCATTAATCATGTCACGCTTGCTACTTTTCCCTTGTTTGTTTTGTCTTGTTCTCTAATGTGAATGTGTGTGTCTTTCTGTCATGTGCACCTTGTTCAGTTGACAAGTTTTGAACAAATCTAATGCAACAAAGAAAGAGAATCTTGACTACGTTACATTTCAATGTGCCAAATATGACAACTGAACCTGACCAAACTACACAACCGAACATGTAATTTTTGGGAACGCTATTGACTTCTTTGAAGTTCTCTGTGAAACCGGGAATGCCCGGTTTAGATTTGAAACCGGGCTGCGGAATGCTGCAGCCCGCATTGGGATCCGGTTTCCGGGCTTCGGATCTAGAAAAGCGGGCGCCAAATAGTGGCGTCCATTCTAGAGATTTACAAGTCCCAATGATTAAACATAACTCATTTCATTTCTACATCTACGAGCCTCTTCATCTTCTTTCCAGCAAGTGAGTTGTTGCTATTCATTCTATCAGCAAAAATGTGTCATTGTTTTGAAATGTTTTGATTTATCTGATCAACCATCTGTATTAGACACTGGTCTAAAGCTCTCAATCCCAGAAGAAGACTGGAGCTCAGAGAATTACAAAATAATTTCAGTTGATCAATTTTATTGTCTGTATCAAACCTTGGAACTATTGGATGGTTCAATGCCAAAGGATTTTTGTAGTAACACACTGCTCCGTGAGTTTCTTCCTATTGTCTTTCTATTCATAATCCTGAATACACATCTTTTTATGATTCAGAACCAGACGGCCAAAATATTTGGTCAGTTCCACTTCCAAATCCTTGACAAATCTGTGCAAATGGATTATGAATTCACCAAATACCTATGATACTTTATTCCAATGATACTTGTGGAAACGTCTCAAAGAAGTGGAAAAAGCATATGTCTATATACAACGATGGGCCGCTGTGTTGCTATGCTTGCCACACAATAGTACAACTTTCAAGTCAGATAGGAGCAATGCAACACACAACGGCAATGCCCGTTGTGTTGCTTGCAATGCAACCTGCAGAACTTCCCAAAATGGTTGGAGGACCAAGTCTTTGTTTTTATTACCTACCAATGAAATCAAATAAAAATATATAATCATGTGATTACAAAGTAAAATTACATCTTAGTTTCTTTGTGTATTCTACCCCCAAAGACCACATTAGCCTTGGTGTATCTTTGCGCCAGGGGGCCCTTGCCGCCACCAAAACCTTGAACCAACACAGTACTCAATGTTCTGTGGCACAAGGCGGACCGACCAGAAAAACAAACATCAGCTGCCCCTGTGGTGAACGGATTCACCTTGAGCTCAGCATTTTATAGCTGAAGTTTTGGTGTTGGCAGTTTGTTTGCGATTACCATTCCTTTTTACTTCAAACATTGGAACAGACTCATCTCAACATGACTGGTTTGAAGCCCAACAGGCTGAGAATTGATCAAGATCATGTTTTTGTAGTTCAATTCATAAAAGCAGTATTACATGTTATATAATCATATGGAATGAAGCAAGTCAAAAGCTATTATATACATCAAAAAGGAGCCTCACATGGTTAAAGTTAAAATAAATTTAATAAAAATCAAATAACATAAATAAACGAACTTAAATCAAGGTTGCAATTGGGATACAAGTAGAGGCAAAGGGAGATGAATAGGAGTCAGGGTCTGGTTAGTTAGAGAGGAGGAGTGATGTTAATATTAAAGCCAAAAGAAAGAACAAGGGGCGAGTGGGGGTGAGAAGGTTGAGGTGATAGGAATCTCAAGTCAAAATTAAAATCTAGGGAGCTGGAGATCAATTGATTGGTATCTAGAAAGGAAGATCAAGGCAGTAAACAAACAAATCAAATAGACAAGAGTCAGCAGAAAACTTAAAAGAAGAGAACCAATCAAGAGAAGGACTTACAATTACAACTTAGAAGTAAAAATGAACAAGAGATATAGAGATCATGATCGAGTAAATGAATTGAAGATTAGATTAGGATCAAGGTAAATTGCCTTGAGAGATCGTGAGGAGAAAACCATGGGAAGACTTATTGGGTGTGGGCGTTGAAGAAGATTGGTTTGATTGGGGAAGATTCAGATTCTAGGTGTGAAAGTGATGAGTAAAACAAAAGAGGGTCAGATTCGCTAAAGTTAAAAGGAAGAAAGAAAAAAAGTAGAAGGAACTGGAACTTATAAGAAGATGCAAAAATTGTTGGTTCGATGGATCAAGGAGTGGAGCAAGGTTGCGATGAGAAACAAAGTATCTGGGACAGATCTAAAGTTTCATAGATTAAGAGTTGCAAGGTGTGGAGAAAGAGAACAAGATAAATTAGTAGGGAAAGGAAAGCCTCAGCTTGAATTGGAAGTTGGGATTGAGATGAGGTGTGGAGGAAGTTAAGGTGATGGAGATGGGCGTGAGTGGGAATTGAAGAGTTGTCAAACTTAAACTCAATCAATTGGAATCCTTCAATCCAAAATTGAATAAAAGATATTACCTGAAAAAATTCACGTGATTGAATTCAAGAGATTATTTGAAGAAGGAAGTGGAGGAAGAAGATGGCAGTGTGAATGTAGGAAGATTATAAAGTGAAAATGCAGGGAAAATCAAAAATGATACCTACTAAACTGACCTATTGAACAGATTGAGAAGCAATGAAGATTGAGATGGAGATTGAGGATGGTGTGATTGGGAATCAATCAAGAGGTACTGGAGGAAAATCTAAAGAGAAGACAGGAGTGAAAGAAAGAAAAAAGAAATCAGCACAGATCATGAGCTAGTTAATAAAAGGACGAGCAGTAAAAACAGGGTACTTACCTGTTTGAGATAAAACTAAATTGAAAATCAAACAAGAAACTTACCTTGACATGATCTGAGTAGAGTCAAGTTTGATCGGAGATGAAATCCAAAATTGGAAAAGGAGGAGGGAGTGATGAGGAGGTTTCTTTAAAATCATGGCACTATCCTTTTGGGGGTTCAGGTTCATGTGGGTGTTGGTAGAGAATCAAATCATGTTTTTTTTATCAAAGTGTTTGTGTCCTGAATTCATTAAATCCTTGGTGTTTTGATTAAAAAGTGTTACTGTTAGAGTGCGTCAGTGATAGTTATTGGTTTTGATTGTCTAAGTTTTTTGAAAAGAAAGAAGGATCCATCAAAAAGTTTTTGTTTTTGTGTTTGCTTCTGAAGTGTGTTCTAAGAATTGAAGTCTTGCTTTTGATAAGGTTTTGTGTTGTGGTCTTGAGGTTTTCTTTTTAAATTAAATTGAAAATATAAAATTGTTCTTGTTGGAGTTAGATATTGAAAGTTGTTGGATTGGTTTTCCTCCCGATCATCATTCTCCATGTTGAATAAAATTAGTTAGTTATCTTCCTAGTACTATTGAAGAATTGAGAGACATGGTATTTGCTGACCTGGGGCAAGACGTTGGAGTTTTATTTTTTTATTTTTTTATTACTACATATCACAAGGCGTGAAAGGCAGTACTCAGGATCAACCCAGATCCCTGGTCCAAATCATTTGTAGAGCTTTGGCAGTATAGATTTTTTATAATCATCTTTTTATTATACTGCCAGTAAAAAAAATTCCAAACTGTACTTGGAAAATCCTGGTCATTGGTTCAAATTCTCATCCCATCACAAATTCACTTGTCCTCCAATGAGGGTATTGGAGGACATAAACAATGTTTTGAGTCAAAATGAGGGTATTAGAGGACATAAACCTCTGATGATTCCCCCATTTGAACTCAAACCACTATGTATTTATGTCCTCCAATACCCTTCTTTTGACCAAAACTACTTTTTATGTCCCAAGAGTCCTGTACATAAGTCAAGATAGTCAAGAAGTTTGACCAAACTTCTTCGTTCACATGTTTAGGTGTCATCCCACTCCTCAATACACATGTAGCAACCCTGGGCCAGCAACGCAGGTGTCGCGTGCTTCACACCGCTTGTGTTGCAGTTGTTCTGACCGCTTGTGTTGCAGTTGTTCTGACCGCACCACACCAGGAAATAGATTTTTAAGTTGCGGCCTGACCCGCTGTGCAATAATATGTGTCAAATTTTGAGGTTTTTGGGCCGCAACAACATTTGCTGTGTTACTGCCCCCAAAAAAATCAAAATTCGATGTTTTTTGGCGCTGTTGTGTTGCACGGTGGTCAAGGCGCCATGCAACCCAGCCAAAGCTTTTGTTGTTGTGGTAAGCACCACAATGCCGTGTCTGCCGCTGGGTTTTGTTGCGTGTTGCGCAGCAGCACATCAAAAAACACCCTTTCTGTGGTGTGGTGTGTTGCTGGCACAGGGATGCATGTAGGTGCTCAAAATTTACACCTACATTGTTTTTTTGAGATGTGGGCACTTTTTTTGAGCGCCTACAGGCCGGACTTCCAATTTAGGCGCTCAAATACTACGTCGACATATGAAAATGGGAATTTAGGTGCTCAACAATGACACCTACATCTTTATTTGGAGATGTAGGCATAATTTTCAAGTGCCCACACATCAAATTTGACATGTAGGTCCTCAAAAATGACGCGTACATTATAGTGTAATCAAATGACAACTACATTTAATCTTTTAGATGTAGGCGTAACCAAATGACGCCTATATCCCCAATGTGGGCGCTCTTTTGTGGAAATCACCCATGTAGGCCCTATTCTGGCAGTACCTACATGGTGTTTTGCGGGCTGCAAATAGCAACAGCCTATAAATATCTACTGTAGACTCTTGAAAATAAAACTGTTGAGTAACTTCAGAAAATTTGCCTTCTCCCATGAAGGACGCAACTAACCGGTACAGATAATTAGGTTTGCGTAGAGTCAACAAAAATGTCATCAATGTGGTCACCTAGATGATCCATCAAGTAGTTTTCAGAATATTGTCAATTGTGACAAAATGTATCTTATAAACCTTGATCAAATTACATTTTGACCTTTGAACAAAGAACAATCAAATACATTTAGTCCAGATTTTTCCAATGGTGAACCCAAATAAAGCAGTAAAAAAGTTTCCAAAATTGATCCCAGTAGAAGGGTAGACTTTGATGACAGTCATTGTCTAATTGATTGATATTGCCATATCTCAATCATTTTGACAATTATATATATTCATTCAGCTTTATTCATGACTCATTATTACCTGTAGCCACTTCTTCTTTTTGAGGGTGAAGATTAGAATCTTGGAAAAGCTTTGAAAGTTGTCAAGTTTGGCTTTAATTAGTATGTCATCAGATTCTGTTAAGTTTGAGTCATTGAGCAATGTTTACCTTCGATAAATACTGTAATCTGAATGTACGTGAATTTATCAGACTCTGCTTAGATAGTGCTCAATCATAATTATTTCAATTTGGAAGACTTGGTCCAGAGCAGAAAATTTCAATGGTGTTACTTCATCCAGACTTCAACTAATTTGTATTCAAGGAAGATTGCAAGATAATCAATTTGGTTAATTGGAACCATCAACAACACCAATTACATTGGATTAATTTCTTGTTTTTACAATCAACATTGCTCTTGGTATCATAATTGAATAATTCTCACTTCATCCTAAAGAAGAAACAAAAAAAGTTGAAGATTTGGTGAAAGAAGAGTTCAATATGTATGATTGAGAGACAGAAATGATGTACTGTTCCTCCTCCACTTCCTCTACAAATAATTGGCACACTCTTCTTCCTAGGCTAACAATATTCACCTCAGTCCATGGATTCTGTTATAGATAAGAATATAAATTTGATAAGTCAATTCCATGATGAATTCTATGCAGATAGTAAGAATCTCATACTTGATTCTGGCATATTATAATGCGTTACATTAAATCAGTAATTGTGGTAAAGAAGCAGTGGTGTTCCTGAGCAATCTTAAAATGACCATAAAAGTTAATGCTTTTGCAAGTCATGTTTGAAATATTTGGAAATGAGTGATTAAACTTACAAAGTATCATAAGATAAATCAAGAAATAATTATATAATTATATAATTAACCTGGATGAGGTCTCATAATTTAAAACAGTTGCCAGGAGTCAGTTCAGAAAAAATATATTGGATACAAAGGGAATTCAGTTGAACCTAACTATTTTTGACGACTGAGATTGCAAATTTTTGAGCTTTGAGAATTGAGTGGATATTTATCTTGATCTGAGTTTGTTTCTCACTTTGTGATCTGATAATCATTTGATTCACTTGAAATAAATTCAAAGCTTGATAAACCTGATTTATCAGGTCCACATCCAATACATGCAGTATCAAGCTTTAAGACCTCAAGTATCAAATTAATCTGACTTTAATACTTCTTGAACAAAGTAATCTTCTGCTCTAGCAAATCTATCCCACTTGATTAAGATTTCCATATAGTCTGTCTTGTACAACAAATTGTGGTCTATCTGGATACTTTCATACATTCAGTGATTTCATTATTCTTCTCATGATTCCAATCCCTTGTCCCAATCTTGATACTAATTTAAAGATCTCAGAAATCAATTTTATGTCTATTGTTTAAATTTGAAGTTAAAGTGGAGGTGGATTGGATTGAATCATTCATTCAATTTTGAAGTGAAGAATTGATTTGTTGTGTTTTACTGATATAAAGAGACTGAGATTTTAGCTGTTGAATCAAAATGTATAACTGTATAATCCTCTTGAATGGACTCACTGTTTTGGTGTCTTCTTCAATCCAATACTATGGATTGGCGCTCAAGATGCTCTTTGATGACACACAAGTGCTGGTTCCATGAGAGTATACCACAATCCACCAGTCCATATTGACAGGAACACAAGCAGTGGGGATTGTTGATACGCTTGCACATTTGTCTAGTGCAGTTCCTTTGACCAAATTTGTGGATGAGGTTGAACCCGGATAGTATTCAAAGATAAGTTATTTGATGGAGCTCAAAGCTTTGGATTGCGTAGGCTTTTCTGGTAAATCCAAAATGAGTGCCCCTGAAATGAATGTGTTGCTATTCTTCTTGGACCAGTCATTATTGAGACTGAAAGTGGCCAAGGTGCTTGATAAGCTAGGATGAGCATTGCAAGCAGCTGCACCAACCGCAGTGCCAGAAAACAATTTCAAAATCTCTGAATTGACTTTTTGTGCTTCAGAGCAATAGATGAATATACTTTGTTCCTGATGGCAAGGGATGGCCTTGCCATTATCCGGCTAAAGTGTACCACAGCACCTCCATCTTTGTCAAGTGCAACAATCAATGTGACAGGATTCTTTTGCATTCTTGGCGCTGCATTCCAGATTGAATTACTTCTGGTCAAAATATGACCACCAATGCAAAAAGGCAGCAAAGTATCAAGAGGAGCTGGAAACTGTATTTTCTGGCCAGAAGAGGGGCTTAACAGGAAGTGTTCATAAGTCAAATAAATATAATATGGCTACAAGGTAGAATGAGATCAGTGTGATGAAACTTGATACTTTTGCAAGTAATTATCACATACTGAGTATCCCCAAGATAGACATGCATTTTGGTCCGCCTTTCTATCATAAGAGGCTTCACAAGTGATCCAGAAGAGCTGATAGAAATGATCATCAATTGCAAATCTGATAAATTAAGAAATGGCAGGTGTCTCATAGAAATCACGTATTAGTGATAAACACAGCACAGCAGCTAGTAGGTATCACTAAGAAGTGAGTAGAGAAAGAAGAGCACCTGTTGTAAGGTGACAAAAGTAAAGAGATGAAATGTTTGAGTGAAGAAACAATTAACATGCAAACAAGAACTCTTTATATATGGGGATTCTCTCTAGACATAGGCCTGGTGAACAAATAAAGTTGTGAATATCATTCACCGCATTGGTATTAGTTGGTACAGTGCGCAAAAGGAATGGAGCAACAGAACAAAATGGAAGGAATCTGATGAGCTCAAAGCGGAGGTGTAGGATGGTAACTATTGTAACAGGAATGAGAAATGGCAAATTCAATACCCCCCTCAATAGTAAACATCCTACAATCTAACGAAACTAAGGAAGTCTTGATTTTGTAGCTGTTTGAAGTGATTTGGTGCATACTAACAACACAGTGGAGGACAGCAGGGGGTTAGTATGCTAGTCGAGTGTGAATGGAGGGTAATTTGATCACATTAGTAATGATCATCCATTTCTTGAAGAGTTGAAGTGAAGTGGTGTAAGTTGATCTTGCAATAAAATGAGTGATTTTGAATCGGAGTGATATACGTGTGAGCAATGGGTGCCAAATACTCTGTGAAAAGCACTTGAATAGATAGTTAGTACAAATCAATGATTAAAAATGGACAGTGTTGAGAGAAATAAGTCTACTCTACACTGATTAGATCAAGTAGGAAGAATGAAATTCTATTTTGAAATAACAAAGTGTTGAAAGCAAATCAAGAAGGAAGAACTTGAGGTTGATGAGAGGATTACAATATCTTGAGCTTTACTACAGCTAACCGAATTCTAGATGAAGCAATCATTGACATATGTCTTTTCTAGTTGAGATTGAGAAGAATACATATGTGGATTGTCTCAAGGGTACATTAAGTTGAATCAATTCAAGTGCATTGATTGGAACAGTTAATTGAGTTGAAGGAAGTTGAAAGATGAGGCCACGACGTGATGATCGGCCTGGATGGAATTAAATAGATGACCAGGTATGATTCCAGTCAGCCACGGCGAAGCAAGGGGATTACCGAGATCGACCAATAAAGCATTGATGGCAGTAAACCAAAGCAAATACTGAATGTGAACAACTAAAGGGTTGATTGGATGATATTGGATTGATGTTATTGAATTTAACCCAAAGTCTTCACGATAAGCTGATATGAATTGGACCATATGAAGTAGCGAGTCGAGGTGTGTGCTGATATCAAAAAAGAAATCAAAGGAGTTGGACAATTGATGAGTTCAAAAGATGTGATTCTGGTGGCGCAGGGCAGACTTCCACATGCGATTGATGATGATTCCAGTAAGACGAAGGGAACATTGCGTATTGTGGGCTAAAACTCCAGAACTTAGGCGAAGGGTTTCAAGTACCAATGAAATTGTGTCGGAAGCAGCACTGACACAGTCATATGAGCACCTGCAAAAGAGTTTTCAAAAATAAGACTTGTACCACACTGGCAACAGTGTATATCTAAGTTTGATCATGCCAGCCATGCAACCGCGGAATGGATCATTACAGATACGTCTCCCTTTGTTTTGTGTTGATGTGAGTGTGCGCCCGGAAGAGCAGGAAGAAAGCTCTGCCTGATACCATCTGATAAACATAAGTTCAATATTTTCAATATGCATGCCACAGATCAAAGCTCATGAAGTACAGACCTTGTCTATATCTAATCTTGACAATCCGGTCCAACATCACTCTTTGTATTCGGATCCATCTGGAAGCTTCGCAAAAACTTTGTGCTCAACAGTCTTTGGAGACACAGTAATCAAAGAACATTTGAAATTTGGATCAACAATTGTGACAAGCTGGAGGTAACAGGTTAGCTTATACTTGAGGTTGAAGGCTAACTAACCTTACGGCCAGTTGTGATCATCTCCGATGGGTCTGCAAAGGTGTTCTTGTGCCAAACAAGGTAATTGTGTTCCTCAGTGTATTCGATATCAAGAGTGGTTGATAATCGTGGCAAGCTTTCCGCCATTGACTATTATGGTGTCAATATTGGTGGAGTTGTCTGTGGAAGGGGGCATAAGGTTAGGTAGTTTTGGCCAAACAAATGACGGGCTTAAGGGTTTAATCGAGTTTTGCCGGGAAACATGGTTGTGCCTTTAGTGTTATGATCATCACATTCGGACTTGTGATTGGTTTCCGGTTCTTCAGGGACATTAGTACTGTTACGAGTTGTTTTCTGGAGGAGTACAATTGGTTTCCGGAGTGGCCTCCGGATCATTTTCTATGATTACTGGTTCAGTTGATTCTTCATCATCTTCAGCAATTACAGGCAAAGTTCCTGAGATTGGGAAGACTCCGAGTAGGGCTTCACGCTGCTGGGTTCAAGATGGTGCTGTTTGACCGAACTCGGTCAAACTGCCTTTGACAGTTGAAGAGATCTTGTGGAGAAATCACCAAGCATAGTTGGTATTTGGATCCCATGTGTAAGATTGGGCTGAAGTTTTTGAACGTGACATATCTTCTGTGTCAATTTCATTGCTCTCTTCAAGTAAAAACTGAGTATGCATTTTTTTGGCCATAGTGATGTTGTTTGACCCGGAAACAGTAACCTGAGCCAGCATGTGGAAATTTTCAGTAGACTTCATAACATCAAAGTTGGACAGCATGAGAATTTAATAGACTTACCTTGTGATGAAGCCCGTGCTTTTTCATAACATAAACTAAAGGCTGGGCAAGTCAAACCCCTTTGTGATGCCACACAATCAACTTCAGTGTTAAATGGCAAACCTGATAAGCCCAATTTTCATCTATGAATGTGACTGCTGCACTCAAAAAGGCATGAATATTGTTGTCCGTGGTCCAGCCATCATGTGGCAATCTAGGCTCTTGTGTCCATTGAGAAGGTTTCCCATGCTTCTTGCTCCGGGCCACCTGTGGTGAATCATCTGCTGGGCTCTGTTGCTTGCGCAAAGTGGTCTTGGAGCGCAAGGATTGAGTAAGGGAGATTGTTGCCCGGCCATCCGAAGACGGCGGGATCATCCCGGGTACGCTCTTACAAGGGGTTGGAGGTTGTTGGGAACGGTGAAGTGGTGTTGAAGCTTGGATTGGTGAAGGAAGTGTTTCCTCAGGTGAAGGACTGCTGGCCATGAAAAATTAAATGTGTGTATGTTTTTAAGATTGATAGGAGTTGAAGGCACAGATTTTGCCAATGTTGCGATCCAGGAGGGATGTTGCTCTGACAATTTGAGCTTGGAAGTTTGTTATATCACAATAATATTACATTTTATTTACAATTGGGAAAAAGATGGATAGACCCGACCATGACGTCAAAAGTTTCAGTAGATTCATTTGTCTTTCTTATTTCCTTACTATACAAAATTGAGATTGGATAAGGAAGCAAGGGGTGACAAGTGACATATTTGAATACACCACGCATTCACCCTGCCCTGGGCCCATAGCCCGCTGCCACCCTTGCTTCAGTTGCATTGCTCTGCAACGCAACGCAACATGGGAAAGCCTCTGGCTCTGAGGAGCAATGCAACTTGCAGCAGACAAAGCAGTTGCGTTGCCACCTAACAGCAATGTGTTGTGTTGCTGCGCATTGCGCACTTTTTGCAATGCAGCGGCCCATCGTTGCAAATGGCTGGACCAGAACTTAATCTGATGTTTACCTGTGACATAGGAGCTGAATTCAGAAGTGCAAAGAGATATAGAGCTTCAGCAAGACCACAATTGTTGACAGACAAAATGTGAGTGATGTGGGATGTGTATCGAACTTACACAAGCCATGGTTTGGCTACAAGGGACATTACAAACAGTGGTGCCACAATATTGTATGAATGTGATACTAGAATGCAAGCCAAAAGTAAAGTTTTACTATTAATTAGTTCTCTGCTACATCATGGGTCTGTAATTGTCTGGGTTTGATCTGAGGGTTGATACCTACAAAGATGATTTAGGTTGTGTGGTTGTGATACTTTGAAAGACTTGTCATAGTCATTGTATGTTTTAGGTGAAGCAGTCTTTTGCAACACTTTAGGTAAACTGTCTGTTTGTGACAAAGTTGTCACCCAGCTATCTGAAGACGCCAGAGGGCAGATCCCCTGGATGTCTAAGTTTGATGGCTGATCAATATTGGGGAGCTTTTGATAAACTGTACAACCTGTGGCGTTGTTTGGTCTGATCCACATCAGACTTTCAGAAATCCTCTTTATTTGGCTTCAAAACTGACGGAAAAAGCT